>NC_092147.1:8912801-9071746 GCF_045791955.1 Oncorhynchus clarkii lewisi
GCACCTTCTATATGTGTGCACCCAAGTCCAAATGGGATTTGTAGCAATGGGACAAGACTGTAACTACCAATTGGATACCACTAAATTGAAAAAAAAAAAAAGAATTCACCTTGGGGGTTTGTGGTATATGGCCAATATACCTCCGCATTGCGTTGTGCCTAAGAACAGCCCTTGGCCGTGGTATATTGGCCATATACCACACCTCCTTGGGCCTATTTTCTTAATTGTACACAATTGGACACTTTTACAATTATTGTATGGTAAACATTGACATCTGTCTGGGTGGAACACCCTCCATAATGGGTGTCTGTGTGGGACACCCTCCATTACGGCTCCATCAGTGTTGAGCCCTCTCATTCTGATTGTATGGGACACTCAATTACGGCTCCTTGTGTTTCCAATCTTCTTCCTCTGGCAGGATTACTTCCACGTGCAACTGTCAGACGACAAGCAGGTGAGGCACTTCCTGGAGCTGAGCTATGCTGGTGCCATCCTTCGGGACAGCTGGGTCCTGACAGACGTTGGCATCACCCCTAGCAGTGCCATCTGCTGCCTGCTGAAGGTACCAGCCGAACACCTAGCTGTTTCTACCCGTGCTTGAAAATGCATATCAAAGTGAGCTGGCTATTGCTTGAAACAGCTTTATACTATCATTAACATAAAGTGTTTCAGATATAGTGTGGTGATATATAGTATGGTGATATAGTGTGGTAATATATAGTATGGTGATATATATAGTGTGGTGATATGGTTAAATAGTATGGTTATATAGTATGGTTATATGGTTATATAGTATCATTATATATATTATGGTGATATAGAGTGTGGTAATATATAGTATGGTTATATAGTATGATTATATAGTATGGTTATATGGTTATATGGGGCGGCAGGGTAGCGGTGGACTAGTAACCGGAAGGTTGCAAGTTCAACCCCCGAGCTGACACAGTAAAAATCTGTCGTTCTACCCCTGAACAGGCAGGGGTCCCATCATCAACTGTTCCTAGGCCGTCATTGAAAATAAGAATTTGTTCTTAACTGACTTGCCTAAAGGTAAAATAAAATAGTTGTACCAAATACTTATTTTCCACCATAATTTGCAAATAAATTCATTAAAAATCTAAAAATGTGATTTTTCTGGAATTTTTTTTCTCATTTTGTCTGTCATAGTTGAAGTGTACCTATGATGAAAATTACAGGCCTCTCTCATCTTTTTACGTGGGAGAACTTGCACAATTGGTGTCTGACTAAATACTTTTTTGCCCCACTGTATAGTGTGGTGGTATATAGTACGGTGATATATAGTATGTTGAGGTCACCCTGCTTGAGACTTAAAGTAATGTTGCCCTTGCTCAACCAAGACCATGGTTATGGTAGAGTGATTGGTTAGTAAGGACACTGCTTTATACCGAGACCATGGTTATGGTAGAGTGATTGGTTAGTAAGAACACTGCTTCGTGAGTGTGAAGTGTTGTTGTACAGAGGTCCCTGGGTACATGTCCAGAGCCGGACAGGGACAGAACTCACTCTGTTCCACAAAGTTCTGTGGAAGATTTGCTAACAGAGGAGAGTGGTTATGTATCTAAGTACAAATTTAACCATCAGAATAATGTTTATTTGTGTTCCTTACTCCTTACTTACACATCCCATCATTGACATAGTCAAAGCCAGACCTTCTGTCTGTCTCTCCTTCTTGCTGGTTGACTAGAGTGGAAATCTATAGTATTGTATGGTTGACCTGGGATAGAGCTGAAATGTGGCCCGATGTAGTGTTGCCTTTGTACCAAACACCCTTACAGTCATAAACCTTTTCCCCATGTAATCGCCTCGACCTCAGTCTGGTGTTCGCTAACAGTATCTGAAGAGTCTGTATACCCAGTGGTGTATAGTACAGTAGAGTACAGCAGAGTACAGTAAAGTACAGCAGACAGAGTACAGTAGAGTACAGCAGAGTACAGCAGAGTACAGCAGACTACAGTAGAGCACAGCAGAGTACAGCAGACAGAGTACAGCAGAGTACAGTAGAGCACAGCAGAGTACAGCAGACTACAGTAGAGCACAGCAGAGTACAGCAGACAGAGTACAGCAGAGTACAGTAGAGTACAGTAGAGCACAGCAGGCCGTATAGTAGGAGAAGAAGAGGCCCTTTGGGTTCATTGAAATACATATTCATAATATTTCTGTTAACAATTTAATCTGCACCCAGATTAGTCTTCAATTTAATTTTCACCCAGATTAGTGTTCAATTTAATCTGCACCCAGATTAGTGTTCAATGTGATAGAACAAAACTCAGTACAGCACATGAATTAGAAAATGTTGTTACAAGTTTGAGCCACGAGATGGTGGTAGATTATAAGTTTAAATAGCATGGACCTTTGATTTGTCTCTGGATAGAAATTGCCCTTGGGCACAGATCTAGGATCAGTTTACTCTCACCAAATCCTAACCTTTACCATTAGCAGTAAAAACACAAACCAGACCTAAGATCAGTGCAAAGGAGCCACTTCATCTTACCCCTGTAATTATATGACTCCTAACTTATATATACTGAGTGTACCAAACATTAGTAACACCTTCCTAATATTGAGTTGCACCCCGCCTTCTGCCATCAGAACAGCCTCAATTCGTTGGGGCATGGACTCTACAAGGTGTTTGAAAGCGTTCCACAGGGATGCTGGCCCATGTTGACTCCAATGCTTCCAACAGTTGTGCCAAGTTGGCTGGATGTTCTTTGGGTGGTGGACCATTCATGATACACACAGGAAACTGTTGAGTGTGAAAAACCCCAGCAGCATTGCAGTTCTTGACACAAACCGGTGCACCTGGCACCTACTACCCCGTTCAAAGGCACTTTAATATTTTGTCTTGCCCATTCACCCTCTGAATGGCACACATACACAATCTATACCTCAATTGTCTCAAGGCTTAAAAATCCTTCTTTAACCTGTCCGTTCCCCTTCATCTACACTGAAGTGGATTTAACAAGTGACATCATTAAGGGATCATAGCTTTCACCTGGATTCACCTGGTCAGTCTTTGTCATGGAAAGAACAGGTGTTCATAATGTTTTGTTTACTCGGTGTATAAACACAACATAGGTATTTATGTAAAACAAGTGAATTTACTGTATGTCCATGGTCTTATACTTCAGCGGGAGCCGGTGGTGCGTGTGCTCAGTGCCGTGACGGGGGAGACCCTCTCAGTCTTGGGCACTGTGTTTCTCCTGAGTACGTCTGTGGCCAGGCTAATGACCCTGGTGTCCCAGCAGTGTGGGCTTCCTGTCAGCTCCTTCAGACTGAGCTCTCCCACCGGCCTGCAACTCTACGACTGCAACCGGCTGCACGACTACGCCATTGACCTGGGTATGGCCTTCCTTGTGCAGTAGATCAATGGTCCTCTGGCTCAACACCTTATGGATGTAACACAGAGACAAATGGACTGTATGGAACACATTCTTGGTTCATGGAAACCAGGAGGACAACCTGCATGTGTCTCTGTCTCTCAGGGGCTACTCTACGGTTAGACACCTGGGATGGGTGGGCGGAGTTCCTCAGAGGCTGCTTTCTGGGACACAGACTGACCGTCCAACGACACCTGTCTAGGGAGAGACCTGTGATGTCAGAATACACATCTACACACTGAACTGTATGATAGACTTACTATCAACAGTGATGGTACTGAACCTTTATATAGCTTACAATGATGGTACTGACCCTGTATATAGCTTACAATGATGGTACTGACCCTGTATATAGCTTACAATGATAGTACTGACCCTGTATATAGCTTACAATAATGGTACTGACCCTGTATGTAGCTTACAATAATGGTACTGACCCTGTATATAGCTTACAATGATAGTACTGACCCTGTATATAGCTTACAATGATAGTACTGACCCTCTATGTAGCTTACAATAATGGTACTGACCCTGTATGTAGCTTACAATAATGGTACTGACCCTGTATGTAGCTTACAATGACAGTACTGACACTGTATATAGCTTACAATGATAGTACTGACCCTGTATATAGCTTATATTCTCGTGTTTTTTTCCTTCATACGTTTTTTCTCTTACCCTGATATTTAATACTGCATTGTGGGAAAGAGCTTGCAAGTAAGCATTTTACTGTACTGTTTTATAACCCACTGTATCTTGTGAACTTGACAAAAAAAACTTGAAACGTGTTATAAATACATTGATTCTGTATTATTCCAGGTTCCAGCTCCGGGTGGCACTCTACATCGCTGCTTCTCTGGGCCACCTGGACCTGGCCGGCTGGCTGCTGGAGAGGGGGGTGCGTGTCATTGAGCCGGTGGGGGTTCACCATTACCGTGAGTGGTGCCACCAGACGGCCCACCCCGACGTCGCCAAGTGTCCCGCTGTCGCCTCCATCGAGCACGGCCAGCTCACCATCCTCAAACTCTTTATCGCCAGCAGCGTTCTGACCCTTGCCTGTCGGGATCCCCAGGGTCGCGACCCCCTGAGGATCGCCCTTCAGTACGGCCACAGGGAGTGTGTGAGTCACCTGGCCACCAGGCTGTGCTCTGTGGTGGTCCTCCCAGGTATGGCCCTGCCCATGCGGACATACCTCCAGATAAAGGGCTGGGTGAGGCTGGGGCAGAGGAGGGCAGCATCCAGGCACTGCATGGGCCTCAACAGGGCTCTGTTCAGGAACAGGGTGGGCGACACGGTCCTGGTGGACGGCTTCACCCTCCCCAAGATGTCCTCCAAGCCCAGGAGGAGTGAGGCCAAGGCGGGTATCAGGGTGATGTCCACAGCCTCTCAAAGTTTGACCCCCATCAACTGCCCATCTCATGTATCCTGCCCGCTCCGCGCCCTGGCATCCCAGGATAAACCTCTTCAACTACCGAAGCTACACCCTGTGGCCACGAGGGATGAAAGAGAGAAGAAGAGGGGATGGGAAGGGATGTGAGGAGGATGAGAGTGGGGATCAGAACAGCAACCAATGGAGGAGCAGAGTCCCGCTCCCGCCCATTTCCAGAGACACCAATCTCAGACCTGTGTTTGCCTCGCCAAACTCCGCCCAGATCCTCACCACCTCAGTGGGTTCCTTTTCTCTCCACTGTGACCGCACACCCAGAGAAAACCCCATATACTGTTTGGCCTTGGCCAGGTTAGTCCAAGTTTAAATGACAGCTACGGTGAATATGAATATTTCTCTGGAGGTTTCTTATGAAAGGTGTGAATACTGTCAGAAGAAGCCTCCTATAATCAGTGGTGGTGGGGGGGAACACATGTAAAAGCTGTTTACACACTTTTTATTTTATTTTGTTCAAGCATTTACCCACCTTTTGTGGAAGATGCATTGAAAGTAGAGGGAGCGTTACTTCTTTAATCCTGAACGGCAATCAGCATTTACCAGTCAATGGTTTTACCACTACATCACTGCCTATGATATACCCTTATCCTCCCTGAATAGATTTCAGTACAAACAAATCATGAGCCAACCATCATGCTTAGAAGGTACATAGTCAAATCAAATCAAACTTTATTTGTCACATGCTGAATACAACAAGTGTAGATCTTTCCGTGAAATACTTTACTTACAAGCCCTTAACAAACAGTGCAGTTCAAGAAGAGTTGAAGAGAATATTTACCCAATAAACTAAAGTAACAAATAATAAAACATTTGAACTTGTCCGGTGGCCATTTGATTAATTGTTCAGCAGTCTTATGACTTGGGGTTAGAATCTGTTATAGGTTTACCCTAACAAGTCCTGAAACAAATCATGAGCCAACTATCATGCTTAGAAGGTATATAGTGTCAGTCTTATTGGTTCACCCTAACAAGTTGTTTCAGTATGGGGAGAGGATAGGATGTAAGGGCACTTCATTAATGTATTGAGGCCATTACATATACAGTATTTCACAATGCTAGGACACAGATTTGGTCTCCTAACCTTGTTCTGGTTGATTGACTCTCTAACAGTGCCTTCACACAGAGACCATGGTTGTAGCAGCTGAATGTAGCGCGGACTCTGTCCAGGAGGAGTGCTCACCACATTGGGTAGACACCAGGATCCTGGTCATTAGACTGCTGAACAGCTTCTACCCCCTAGCCATACGACTGCTGAACAGCTTCTACCCCCAAGTCATTAGACTGCCGAACAGCGTCTACCCCCAAGTCATTAGACTGCTGAACAGAGTCTACCCCCAAGTCATTAGACTGCTGAACAGCTTCTACCCCCAAGTCATTAGACTGCTGAACAGCTTCTACCCCCAAGTCATTAGACTGCTGAACAGCTTCTACCCCCAAGTCATTAGACTGCTGAACAGCTTCTACCCCCAAGTCATTAGACTGCTGAACAGCTTCTACACCCAAGTCATTAGACTGCTGAACAGCTTCTACCCCCAAGTCATTAGACTGCTGAACGTCAATTAAATGGCCACCTGCACTATTTGCATTGACCCCCTTTGTTATCGATGTATTTTTCTAATTGTTTTCCACTGACTCTCTTGAATTGGCTCGATGCACACTCACTACACTCTACCCACACATTCACTGTGACACTGACCGACTTTCACACTAGCTGCTGCTACTGTGTTTATTATCTATCCTGATTGCCTAGTCACTTTTACCCTTACCTACATGTACATACTGTATTACCTCAACTACCTCGCACCCATGCACATTGACTCGGTACTGGTACTCCTTGTATATAGCCTTGTTATTGTTATTGTGTTACTATTTAGAAAATATTTTCTTACTTTTTAACTCTGCATTGTTGGGAATGGGCTCGTAATAAAGCATCTCACAGTTGTTTTCGGCGTATGTGACCAATACGATTAGATTCTCATCTGAACAAATGAATGCTCTCGTTGTTTATAATGAGGAATTTAATTAAATAATTTGGTTTTTCTTGAAGATTTGAATGGGCTGAGAAAGCCTTTCGTGATGGATCTAGACAATCTGGTGAAAAGGGAGGGTTTGCGACTCTTCTCTTCAAGTGGGAAGGACGATGCGATATCATAAATTCCCTCTGGAGAAAAGGAGCCATGAGATGTTGTCATCGTCTCTGCAACGAAAGACCATCCAGCATGCCATCAATTTACATTTTTACTCATTTATCAGACACTCTTATCCAGAGAGACTTACAAGGAGCAATTAGGATGAAGTGCCTTGCTCAAGAGCACATTGACAGATTTTGCCTCGTGAACTCAGGGATTCTGAACCAGCAACCTATCGGTTACTGGCCCAACCTCTTAACCCACTAGGCTACCACCCAGCCCACAGTACAGTATGTCATAGGTAACAACTCAGAGGAGTACAATGTCTTTCCAAATGAATTAGTGGAATGGTAAAGGGATAATGTCTCAGTCTTGACTGAGCAGCAGCCTAAACAGCAGCAGGGCTTACCTGTAAAGTACACAGTAGGGGAAATGTTCTGAGGCTGGTACTCCAGAGACTCTTGAGGACAGAGGTTCTTACTAACTTTCTTGGAACCCTGGTTGGTGGGAAAAGGCACATTAAAACAAACTGAACATTTTTCGATATCTTAAAGTACAGCATATCAATTGCAAAGAAGCAGTGCAATGCCATGACACAAAGAATCATATATCTCATAAAAGGTCAACAGCAGTGTTATTCATGAAAGATGTATGTGTACTATACCTTTGTATTGAAGGTGAGGACCTGCTCTCCAGTACTGCTGATGGTATCCCTTTCCAAATCAAACACGCCTTCTACAATGCCACTGGTGGCCACGCTGGTAGCGGACTCAAAATAACATTTAGCAGTGGCTTTGGTGATCATTTGAAGAATGACCATGCAAGTAGAAGTCTTTGGATCGTTCTGGACTGAAACATCAAAGTTTATGTTTTCATACTCATCTGACCACTGTCTCAGGAAGCACTTCACTGTCTCTTCAGCAAATATCTGGAGAAGCTGAGAGGAGAGCTCCTTGGATATGGCACATTGTTCCTTTCCCCATTTCAGCCTTGAAAGAATGGAGTCTGAAGCACTTTTGGCTGCTTCCAATGTTAAGACCTGTGGAGTGCTGTGGCTGTCCTGAAGGGCTATCACTTTATCCACCAATTCATGACTGAAAATGTGGATGGTCCAAGTGGAAATGATTTTTCTCAATTTCCTAACAGCAGATCGGAGGTCGTCAAGATGTGAAGCACCCTGTCCATTTTCCTGTGTGTTCTCAACACTTTCCACCATAATGTCCACTACCACCCCAGCAGCTTGCCTGACTTTGTCCACAAAGGTTACAGGAAGTAAGTCCTCTGTGTGAAAGAAGTCCTCAATGATTGTGTTTCTAACAATGGGAAAGTCAATCTGAGCAGGAAACTCAGTGGGGATGGGAGTCCCGGGTAAAGCAAAGTGCCATTTCGACTGCCTTAATTTTGAAGTAGGTGTTAGAGAGATGGAAGAGCGTGAAGAAGAGGTATTTCTTGTATTTTGGCTGTCAGCACTCCTACAACGGATCGTGCCAATATCCTCCAGCATGGATCCTGAGAGCTCAGTGGTTTTAGGTAGTAATTTGTGCGGAATGTCCACACAGGCATCGTTTACACCAGGTGTAACACTGCTCTGGTTGACCTCAAGATGGCCGAGACTTGCTCTTTGTGATGCAGGACTGCTTTGATATGTAAAGATTTGGATTGAACCAAGTGTTGTGTCTGATCTTTGAAGATCTTTTCTGAGAAACTCTGTAATCTTACTTTGCAGACTGTAGTAGATGTTACGAGCAACAGACCAGATTCTTTTCTCAGAAACCTGTCCAGTGGTGAGCAGGGAGGTTCCAGATACCATGTCAGATGATTGGGTGGTCTGGGTGAGCTCCTGCTGGTCTTTCACCATGGTTTGTATAATATCAGTAGATGTGGTGGATGTAGATACAGACTGGAGGTACTTATCTGTTGTGCCTTCCTCCACAATGTTAAATGATCTAGAGAGGACCTCACTCACTCCTTTCTCAGCTTTGGTTTGGAACTCATGACTAGAGAGTTTTTGGAGGCTCTTTGTTGAAAGACTGTGGGAAGATGCAATGCCTTTGGAGGCAGCCGTGCTGCAATCTAGACTTACTGGAGAGGTTCGCTCAGGAGAACCTTGGAGACGTTCAAACATGTCTTCACATGGTGTTGGGGACCTTGACAAGGAGATGTCCTTCAGCTGAGACAGAACACCACCTACCAACATGTTGACCTCAAGGGACATATCAGATATTTTCTTTCCTACTGTGGAGAAGCAAGGTGCATTTGATGCCTGATCCTCGCATGAGGTCAAGATTGTTGAAATGACCTCTTTGGTACTATTGGTCAGTAGAGCCTCGTCTGTTTCAGTCCAGAGAAGTTTTGAACTCTCGCTGACACCCCTGTGTAGAGCCACTTCAAGGTTCAAACTGTGCAAGTGAGGCACACTCTTACTAGCTTGCCTCAAGTCCTGGCTTGCCAAACCAAGGTACTCCTTAGTCCCAAGATGTCCAGAGTCCTCTGTGGGTATATGACTAGACATTCTGCTCAGCATGTCTGACCTCCGCTGGTGAATGATGAAGTCCTTTAATGTCTTCTTAATATTGTTATATAAACTAGTGGTAGCAGACCAGATCCTGCTCTGTAGCTTTTGTGCATTTTCCTGGAGGTCAGGTTCTCTCTCCTCTACTTCTGCAGGTTGCGCCGAGCTCTGCAGGTCTTCCACAAATGTTTCAATGATGCCAAAGGCAGCAGAATCCGCACAAATATCCTTTGACCATGTGTACTGGTTTTGAATGGAACAAGACCTGGATGCTACAGAATAAGCAGGCTGTGCACTAGTTAAGCTACTGGTGGACTTTTTAACTAGGAACTCACTCACTGCTTGAGTGGCATTTCTCTTAAATTCCTCACTTGAGAGTTTTCTAATACAATCTAACAGACTGGTCAAAGAAGCTGTGGCCTTACTTCTGCTGTCCTCAATTTGACAGGGGAACTCACATACTATTGGTGATGAGGCCCTGGAATGGGCAATATCCCCAAGCTGAGCCAGAACACCCTCTACACATTTCTCTCTCTCAATAGAGAAGCCTGATCCTTTTTCTCCAACAGTGTACAGGGGGTCCTCCTTTGACATCTCAGTCTTGTACAAGACCAGAAGCTCTGAGATGACTTCTTTGGTGCAAGTTGTCAGAAGGAGCTTGCTTTCTTCTGACTCTTTTTTTGCCCAAAGAAGTTTTGAGCTCTCACTTAGGCCTCTTTGTAAAGTAACTGCACCAGTGGACTCTGGCAACTGAGGCTCACTCTTACTGGGCCTATATTTCATGTTTAAGCAAGGAAGTGGAACTGTCTCCTTAAACTCAGCATTTGTGATGTTATCATCAGATGTGACAATGCTCTTTAAGGCACATCGCTGAAGCTTGCCGAAATAATCTTTCAAGTTGTTTTGGATGCTGTGGTAAATGTGAACAGCAGCAGACCAGGCACTCTTCTGTTGGGGACTCTCTTCAGATTCAGCCAAGGACTTCATATCTGACACGAAAGTCTTAACAACTACTGACGCTGCTGAGCCCACTGGGTGAATTGACTCTGTCTTTACAATGCCAGACAATGTTTGACCTGATACAGCACCTGTTAACTCAGACTGAACGACTGAACTAGGAAAGCTCAAACTACTGACTTTTTTGTCAAGAACTCCACTCACTGCTTGTATTGCTGATGTTTGAAACTCCCGGCTAGAGAGTTTTTGGATGCTCTTAGATGTGAGCGTGCAGGAGGAACCAGATTCACTAATATTGTAGCTGCTCTCGTATTTCCTTATCAGGGCATCAAGATCCTCAATGAAGCCAACATGCGATGCCAAAAACGTGATCTTGTCCTTCAGATCTTCCAGCAAATTGTGTTCGTTCTCGTCAACAAAAGCCACCATTGTGTCAGAGATGGTGGTCATGACTTGCCCTGTTAGACTCTTGCTCTCTTGGTCAACTTTTTCAAGTTTAACAGCCAGCTCTCTCACCATGCTCTCAGTCACCTTGGTCTGTGAGTCTCCCCTTACCGGTGTCACTAGAGAGGTTTGACTTGCGGAGGCACTCTTAACGACCACTGATAAGGCCGACTTGACATCTTTAGCCAACTCTGCCATTACAGCAGGGGTTAGCATCATAGAGCCTGCACTTCCAGATGGAGAATTGGACATGCATGCAAGTTTGGAGAGAGAACCTTGCAGGCTGTCCTGCACACAGGTGACAAGGGTGTCCTCTGAGACACCTAAGAGGACTTGTAGCGTCTCAGAGTTGGTTGTTTTCTTCTGCACATCAGACAGAGAGGTTAGAGTCCTTGGGGAAAAAAACGCAGAAATCATCAAAGTCAAACAAATAATATGTAAGGCTGTGATGCACATTCAGTGTGTCAAATACATCTGCACCATTGAAAACAATGAGGAAAACGCTGCTGTTTCTCTGAGAAAAAACCTTAGTGTGATGTCAGCCTAACTGCTTAATTTCTAAAGCCCAATAAAATGTATTTTGTATAAGTCATTTGTATTGAAACTGGCCTGTAGATATCTATCTATCCTGGCAACATCTATCCTCTACAAAAATCCAAATTGCTATAAACTTCAAATACTGTAACTTCTAATAACTTCAAGGACAATCATAAATACAAGGCAGTTTGAAGAAATGTTAAAGGGAAATTTCTAAATGTTTCAACTTCATATTCATCATCTCCAGCACCACCCCAACATCAGCATATGTGAAAAACGGGCATTTCTATGTTTTGTAGTAAAAAAGAAAGAGGAAGATAAGTGTTTTCTATGACATCATCAACCAATTAGTAGGCAATGCCTACTCATAATTGGTTAAAATCACACGATGCACACTGATGATGTCATTAGAATCTAGAGCTGAGCATTTAACCAACATTTTTGTTATTTTTCGGTTTTTAAACAACTAATTGACCGACGTCGGCTCAATTATTTGAATTCCATATAGTTAATTTTTTTCTTCTTCTGTGAGCTCGATGCTCAGTTTCTGTAGAGATAAATCAGATCAAGCACGAACTATGCAATGTAGTAGGGAGTTGTAGTTTCCAACAGGCCAATATTCTACATAGTTTAGCACAGAAAATACGGCAATTAATTCCCATAATCCATTGCACGCCCACTTGCTTGTCCACTCTGTGTGGAGCAGATACGGAAACCTCATTGACTGAGACGGAGAGACGAGAGAATGCATGAGAGAGATAAAAAGCAGTTGCGTTGCGAGGATCCTCTACCTGGAAATACATGATCTAAGTGATTGACAGTTGGTGTTCAGCGGTCATAAAAGTAGGTCTTATTTACTTAGAAGAACTACTAAAATAGTGATTTTGTCAGACAGGATAAGCAGCAGCTCTATAGATGAGTTGATGACTTGGAATGAAATAATAAAGTCATCAAATAAATATTTTATATGAGAAAGTAAATGATGGTTGATAAGTCATAAACAGTAATGGACAGTCACTACCATCATGGGACTTGTATTCATTGTTTTATTATGTGTTGTTACAGCATTCAACACACATAATCCATAGTGCATTCAATGTCTAAAAAAAGTATTGAAATCCAAAACCGTGATTATTTTTTAAATATTTGAATGGAAACCAAACCAACCTCAAAAAGCACTAATTTCTCAGCACTATTGGAAACAGTTACGTCCCTCTATATTTTTTTTACTACAAAGCATGGAAATGTGTAATTTTCACATATGGTGATGCTGGAGATGAATATGAAGTTGTTAAATTTCCCTTTAAGAACATACCTCATGGCCCCCTTGGGCAGGTAGCTTCCACTGCCCAGACTGCCCTTAGTCAGGTAAATCTCCTTGAACTTAAGTTG
Source organism: Oncorhynchus clarkii lewisi (assembly GCF_045791955.1). NCBI lineage: Eukaryota > Metazoa > Chordata > Actinopteri > Salmoniformes > Salmonidae > Oncorhynchus > Oncorhynchus clarkii. The sequence continues at coordinate 8,925,618 of NC_092147.1, forward strand.
TGATTCCTGCACTTCTTCCTCTTCCTGCTCCATACAGTTGGAGGAAGGGTAGGGAGTCGGGATGCGAAAGCTATTGTAAGACTTTCGACTGCCTGGCCTCTTAGGTACACCAGCCTCAGTAAATCTCACGCGGGACTTGGTGTTAACCTTATCGTCTAACAGACTGGTGAGTGACGCTGTGAGAGATCTCTGTGACAATGGAGAAGAGGCAGCATCTTGGATGCCCAGTAGTTCGTAAAGACCTGGGATGATGATCTGCATCAGCTTGTCCGATAAAAACTGGACAATCCTCAGACACAAGCCGGCAAGCTGTTGTTTTGTCAGCTGTATTCCAGAAACAGAAGAAGTGTTTTAAAATGTTGCATAGTGCGTCTTTCAAAAGCTTATGAACAAGGTTAAACATTAGGCAGAGTTTTCATGGTAATCTGATTAAATTGTCAGTAACATGATCTTACCGGGTCAAACATGCCCTCACGAATCCCCCTCCATTGCCTGAAAACAATATTGTTATAAATGTTGTCATATCAGGATGCGTGGCAGAATTGTTTTTATTTAATTATTTGCCTGATCGTGAAGTTATACTTGCTTTGTGTCAGTTGTTTTGGCAAAATTGCAATGTGACAACTTTTCTAGCACTGAACATTTTTTTCCGATTGATCAGTTTCTAATTTAATCCTATTTCCTTGAAGGTGTGATAGTACCAAAGAAAACAGAACATACTTCTCAGTTAGGTTTTGAAGGAAGTCCATAAGTGTCAGATGTTCCACATTGTTGAGCTTCCCCTCTTCTGTGGTTTCCATCACTGAGGTTGCTCTGCTCCTGGTACAATTGCTCTGCTCCTGGTAGAAATGTAATTATATTGCAAATAATCAAACTTAATAAACAACAAATATCATACTGAAATAATTATTAACTGTTAAAGAGTGGAGGAGCATTGGCAACGTTGGGCCAATTAAACAACTGCAACACAACAGAGATGGTTGTGGTACGTCAACATTGCCAATGATAGCATCACTATAACATTTTATTGGATTAATGTTGTAATATGAAATGACAAGGTCAACTTACCATCTCATTGACAGCTTCAGAGGTCAGGTGGTCATCCATCACACAGACAGGCAGGTCTAGAGACTGGGACAAGGCTCTATGGTCATAACCAGGAGAGAATGGAAACATCAGAGCAGTCCCAATGGCAGAATCTAACCACTGTCTTCATGTCAAAGACTCACTCACTCATTTGCTTTGTCAAACCTACCCCTTAGAATGACTTCGATATTAAAAACCCAGGCTTTCCTAAAATGTTTACCTCAGCCAGTCTAGAACCCAGGTGTGTCTACAAAACACATGTACTCCTGCATAAGGTTCATGGGTTCCCTATTGTTTTATCCCAGTACAAGAGGGGCAACTGGATTCAGGATTAAACACAAGCAGTCTTTAAGGTATATCTTATTACAGTTTAGGCCTACCTTATTATTTTCTTCCATCTGGCAATATCATTTTAAGGAATTAAATCTGTTTTGTTGCTAGTATTATTAGTAACTGTAGGAAAATACAGCTGTAGAGTACAATAATCAGCTACTTTCTGAAGGGAAGCCAAGCTCATAAGCAATTTAGAACCTACAGACAATTAAGACAAAGTTGGAACGCATGAATGCGTCACAAACGCCTTGTGGTCACATGTTATTTTAGGGCGTGGCTCCGCATTCGTGACCGGGTGTCTTATTTCTGTTTCCCGGTATCCGTTAGTGCTGGAATTTGCGATTAATACTTTTCTCATGCCGAAACCGGATTAGATACATACCGGTAGTTAAATGTCAAAAATTATTATATTCACAATGTCATTAAACAACAACAACATAAATAGCTACTACAATTTCGAAACATGATTTTGTCATCAGTTCAGTACCATTTGTTTGATTTTTGTGGACCCACGACTAGACTTTATCCATGTTAGCTAGTTGCTAGCGATGCTAGTCAGCATAGGCTGCTACGTGATAAACAGTTCGCGTTAGCGAATTAGCTACCTAGCTAGCCAGCCTAACAAACTGTCAAATCCAGTGGAAACCGATGCAACCCTGCTGCCAAATAAGGGCTAGCTCGATGACCCGTGATAACAGTGAGGTCGCCATGAGTTTCAAGGCTTTAATAAGTGCAATCGTGCAGAAAAAGCGAATAAAATACTGGTTGATGAGCTAGCTAAGTTAGCTAGCTAGACGGGTATGACCGTTAACAGCGTGCATGCACAAATGCATGACGACACATTGTATCTCAGTGAAGCAGGCATGCAGAACGAGATCGCCCCACCAAGCCAGATAGTAGAGGGGTGCAACAACGCCGGTACACAGAGGCATAGCTCATACAATTATATTTTGTTCCAGTCAATGACAATACATGTTGAAAAATAAATACCTGCGTCAAATATATGGCATCGCATGCTGGTGCAAAGATAGCTTGCATGAATTTTTTAAAAATCCGGTGACCACTAGATGTCCTCGTATATCCACATTTAGATCAAATATACTTGATTTTTCATCAGTACTGTGAATGACAAGCCCACTGAATCTAGTTTAATAATCTTTATACTCAGCAGGTAGAGGCCTAGGTACTTCAAATCAGTGCTTAATTTGAGCAGGATCATGCCAGAACAGGATCCGGCACCTTTCCGTTCTGGACTGTTTTGTTCCGGAACCTACTTGGCCGAATCCGGTACCTCTCGTGCCATGAAAAATAATTTTCACTTTTTGCTATGTAACAATTATAATAAAAGCGATCAAAGTTCATTCGAGTTGCCTCTTCGTCAATTATCCTGCCCCCTCATCTCTCCCGAGTTGCACTTCATCATTTGTTTCCTTATAGAATCATAGCTGCATGAAGGGTTCTGGAGGAATTTTCTAAAGTTACGGAATTACTGCTGTCTGTTCAGAAATAAATTAAATCATTCAGAATAGCCTAATACGTCATGAGAAGCCCTATAATTTAGCTACAGAGGACCAATTGCCCCTTTTTTTAAATAGCCTAGCTGCGGATTGTAGCCCAATAACAAAGAATAGCCTACAGTCGGGAACGCGAGGCAAATCTGTCAGTGAAAAAACAGCACGCAGACAAAACAGGCCTTTTGCAATATTTCAAATACAATCGAGGGAAAACACAGGTTGAAAAGCAATGACTCTTGCTGAAAAGATAAGACTATGCTGTAGACTACCAAAATATTTGATCAACTCCCAAACATTGTTTTACAAAACAGAGAGAGGGAGAGATAGGCTTTTGACACGAGCGCATCGACAATCTCCAGCGAGTGAGCTGCGCATCATTGGGTGAGTCAGTGAAACTGGAAAGCATTTTTAGGACTAATTTCCTCCTCATATGTTTCTCTACAAACCTAGGCCTATAGGCTATTGATGGATTCAAGACAAGGTCGTTTTTATTGATCTCAGATACTAAGTTTGTCAGTGTCAAAGTAGCCTGCCATTTCGATCATTTGTGCGGATTAAAAAAAGATAATGCCAAAGTCTCCAGTCATGTAAAAGGATGTAGAATTGCACGAAATGCGGTTTTAAAAAGGCCAACACTTTCCCGGACCCTAGGCTACTAAAAATGTTCCCCATGTGTTCACCTACTGTAAATGGCTCTACTCTACTGCTCTACCCAAATGTGATGATATGCGTTCAATGCTCTATTATAATAGGTGATCTTTTTTCTCATGAGTTCTGGTACCACAGAGCCCCCCCTCTGGCACCTCCCAATTTACAAATTAAGCTCTGCTTCAAATTTGTATTTTACAAGGCAAGTCAGTTAAAAACAAATTCTTATTTTCATTAAAGGCCTAGGAACAGTGGGTTAACTGCCTGTTCAGGAGCAGAATGACAGATTTGTACCTTGTCAGTTCAGGGATTTGAACTTGCAACCTTTCGGTTACCAGTCCAACACTCTAACCACTAGGCTACTTGTCTTCATGAAGGGTTTCATGTGAGCCTGTTTGCATCCCTCCCAGCTGCCCACTGCATTGAGGCTAGGTAACACAGTCACCACAGATAAATCCATGATAACCAAAAACAAGCATTTCTCAACGGCTGGCCATGCCTTCCTCCTGGCTACTCCAACCTCGGCCAACAGCTCCATGGGAAAGGAAGATGATTCTAAGAAGCAATTTGTTCATTTGGCTGGTGTCAAGTAAAGTATGTGACTAGTACTTACAATAGGAGACATGGTTATGTGATGGGGTGATAGTACTTACAGTAGGAGACATGTGATGGGGCGATAGTACTTACAGTAGGAGACATGTGATGGGGCGATGGTACTTACAGTAGGAGACATGTGATGGGGCGATAGTACTTACAGTAGGAGACATGTGATAGGGCGATAGTACTTACAGTAGGAGACAGCCACGCCAGCAGTGCTTTGTCAACATTGTCCCATCACGCACTAGTGACTCCTGTGGCGGGCCAGGTGCAGTGCACGCAGCAGTGCACGCTGACACGGTCGACACGGCTGGCTTCCAGGTTAAGCGGGCATGGTGTCATGAAGCAGTGTGGCTTGGCTGGGTTGTGTTTCGGAGGACGCACGGCTCTTGGCTCTCGCCTCTCCCAAGTCCATATGGGAGTTGTAGCAATGGGACAAGACTGTAACTACCAATTGGATACCACTAAATTGGAGAAGAAAAAAAAAGAATTCACCTTGGGGGTTTGTGGTATATGGCCAATATACCTCCACGTTGCGTTGTGCCTAAGAACAGCCCTTGACCGTGGTATATTGGCCATATACCACACCTCCTTGGGCCTTATTTCTTAATTGTACACATTTGGACACTTTTACAATTATTGTATGGTAAACATTGACATCTGCCTGGGTGGAACACCCTCCATAATGGGTGTCTGTGTGGGACACCCTCCATTACGGCTCCATGTGTTTCCAATCTTCTTCCTCTGGCAGGATTACTTCCACGTGCAACTGTCAGATGACAAGCAGGTGAGGTACTTCCTGGAGCTGAGCTATGCTGGTGCCATCCTTCGGGACAGCTGGGTCCTGACAGACGTTGGCATCACCCCTAGCAGTGCCATCTGCTGCCTGCTGAAGGTACCAGCCAAACACCTAGCTGTTTCTACCCGTGCTTGAAAATGCATATCAAAGTGAGCTGGCTATTGCTTGAAACAGCTTCATACTATCATTAACATAAAGTGTTTCAGATTTAGTGTGGTAATATATAGTATGGTTATATAGTATGGTTAAATAGTATGGTTATATAGTATGATTATATATATTATGGTGATATAGAGTGTGGTAATATATAGTATGGTTATATAGTATGATTATACAGTATGGTTATATAGTATGATTATATAGTATGATTATATATATTATGGTGATATAGAGTGTGGTAATATATAGTATGGTTATATAGTATGATTATACAGTATGGTTATATAGTATGGTTATATAGTATGGTTATATAGTATGATTATATAGTATGATTAGGTATGATTAGGTGATTTAGTTCATTCAAACAGGTGCCATTAATACAGGTAACGAGTGGAGGACAGAGGAGCCTCTTAAAGAAGAAGTTACAGGTCTGTGAGAGCCAGAAATGTTGCTTGTTTGTAGGTTACCAAATACTTATTTTCCACCATAATTTGCAAATAAATTCATTAAAAATCCTACAATGTGATTTTTCTGGATTTTTTTTTTCTTCTCATTTTGTCTGTCATAGTTGAAGTGTACCTATGATGAAAATTACAGGCCTCTCTCATCTTTTTAAGTGGGAGAACTTGCACAATTGGTGACTGACTAAATACTTTTTTGCCCCACTGTATAGTGTGGTGGTATATAGTATGGCGATATATAGAATGTTGAGGTCACCCTGCTTGAGACTTAAAGTAATATTGCCCTTGCTCAACCAAGACCATGGTTATGGTAGAGTGATTGGTTAGTAAGGACACTGCTTTATACCGAGACCATGGTTATGGTAGAGTGATTGATTAGTAAGAACACTGCTTCGTGAGTGTGAAGTGTTGTTGTACAGAGGTCCCTGGGTACATTTCCAGAGCCAGACAGGGACAGAACTCACTCTGTTCCACAAAGTTCTGTGGAAGATTTGCTAACAGAGGAGAGTGGTTATGTATCTAAGTACAAATTTAACCATCAGAATAATGTTTATTTGTGTTCCTTACTCCTTACTTACACATCCCATCATTGACATAGTCAAAGCCAGACCTTCTGTCTGTCTCTCCTTCTTGCTGGTTGACTAGAGTGGAAATCTATAGTATTGTATGGTTGACCTGGGATAGAGCTGAAATGTGGCCCGATGTAGTGTTGCCTTTGTACCAAACACCCTTACAGTCATAAACCTTTTCCCCATGTAATCGCCTCGACCTCAGTCTGGTGTTCGCTAACAGTATCTGAAGAGTCTGTATACCCAGTGGTGTATAGTACAGTAGAGCACAGCAGAGTACAGCAGAGTACAGTAGAGTACAGTAGAGCACAGCAGAGTACAGTAGAGTACAGTAGAGCACAGCAGAGTACAGCAGAGAGTACAGAGTAGAGTACAGTAGAGTACAGTAGAGCACAGCAGAGTACAGTAGAGAGTACAGCAGAGTACAGTAGAGCACAGCAGAGTACAGCAGCAGAGTACAGCAGAGTACAGTAGAGCACAGCAGACAGAGTACAGTAGAGTACAGTAGAGTACAGCAGAGTACAGCAGAGTACAGTAGAGTACAGTAGAGTACAGCAGAGACAGTAGAGCCAGCAGGCCGTATAGTAAGGAGTACAGTTAGTAAGGAAGAAGAGGCCCTTTGGGTTCATTGAAATACATATTCATAATATTTCTGTTAACAATTTAATCTGCACCCAGATTAGTCTTCAATTTAATTTTCACCCAGATTAGTGTTCAATTTAATCTGCACCCAGATTAGTGTTCAATTTAATCTGCACCCAGATTAGTGTTCAATGTGATAGAACAAAACTCAGCACAGCACATGAATTAGAAAATGTTGTTACAAGTTTGAGCCACGAGATGGTGGTATATTATAAATTTAAATAGCATGGACCTTTGATTTGTCTCTGGATAGAAATTGCCCTTGGGCACAGATCTAGGATCAGTTTACTCTCACCAAATCCTAACCTTTACCATTAGCAGTAAAAACACAAACCAGACCTAAGATCAGTGCAAAGGAGCCACTTCATCTTACCCCTGTAATTATATGATTCCTAACTTATATATACTGAGTGTACCAAACATTAGAAACACCTTCCTAATATTGAGTTGCACCCCGCCTTTTGCCATCAGAACAGCCTCAATTCGTTGGGGCATGGACTCTACAAGGTGTTTGAAAGCGTTCCCCAGGGATGCTGGCCCATGTTGACTCCAATGCTTCCAACAGTTGTGCCAAGTTGGCTGGATGTTCTTTGGGTGGTGGACCATTCATGATACACACAGGAAACTGTTGAGTGTGAAAATCCCCAGCAGCATTACAGTTCTTGACACAAACCGGTACACCTGGCACCTACTACCCCGTTCAAAGGCACTTAAATATTTTGCCTTTTGCCATCAATTCTTTAACCTGTCCACTCCCCTTCATCTACACGGAAGTGGATTTAACAAGTGACATCATTAAGGAATCATAGCTTTCACCTGGATTCACCTGGTCAGTCTTTGTCATGGAAAGAACAGGTGTTCATAATGTTTTGTTTACTCGGTGTATAAACACAACATAGGTATTTATGTAAAACAAGTGAATTTACTGTATGTCCATGGTCTTATACTTCAGCGGGAGCCGGTGGTGCGTGTGTTCAGTGCTGTGACGGGGGAGACCCTCTCAGTCTTGGGCACTGTGTTTCTCCTGAGTACGTCTGTGGCCAGGCTCATGACCCTGGTGTCCCAGCAGTGTGGGCTTCCCGTCAGCTCCTTCAGACTGAGCTCTCCCACCGGCCTGCAACTCTACGACTGCAACCGGCTGCACGACTACGCCATTGACCTGGGTATGGCCTTCCTTGTGCAGTAGATCAATGGTCCTCTGGCTCAACACCTTATGGATGTAACACAGAGACAAATGGACTGTATGGAACACATTCTTGGTTCATGGCAACCAGGAGGACAACCTGCATGTGTCTCTGTCTCCCAGGGGCTACTCTACGGTTGGACACCTGGGATGGGTGGGCGGAGTTCCTCAGAGGCTGCTTCCTGTGACACAGACTGACCGTCCAACGACACCTGTCTCGGGAGAGACCTGTGATGTCAGAATACACATCTACACACTGAACTGTATGATAGACTTACTATCAACAGTGATGGTACTGAACCTTTATTTAGCTTTCAATGATGGTACTGACCCTGTATATAGCTTACAATGATAGTACTGACCCTGTATATAGCTTTCAATGATGGTACTGACCCTGTATATAGCTTACAATGATAGTACTGACCCTGTATATAGCTTACAATGATAGTACTGACCCTGTATATAGCTTACAATGATGGTACTGACCCTGTATATAGCTTACAATGATAGTACTGACCCTGTATATAGCTTACAATGATAGTACTGACCCTGTATATAGCTTACAATGATGGTACTGACCCTGTATATAGCTTACAATGATGGTACTGACCCTGTATATAGCTTACAATGATAGTACTGACCCTGTATATAGCTTACAATAATGGTACTGACCCTGTATATAGCTTACAATGATAGTACTGACCCTGTATATAGCTTACAATGATAGTACTGACCCTGTATATATCTTACAATGATAGTACTGACCCTGTATATAGCTTACAATAATTGTACTGACCCTGTATATAGCTTACAATGATAGTACTGACCCTGTATATAGATTACAATGATAGTACTGACCCAGTATATAGCTTACAATGATGGTACTGACCCTGTATATAGCTTACAATGATAGTACTGACCCTGTATATAGCTTTCAATGATGGTACTGACCCTGTATATAGCTTACAATGATAGTACTGACCCTGTATATAGCTTACAATGATGGTACTGACCCTGTATATAGCTTACAATGATAGTACTGACCCTGTATATAGCTTACAATGATAGTACTGACCCTGTATATAGCTTACAATGATGGTACTGACCCTGTATATAGCTTACAATGATGGTACTGACCCTGTATATAGCTTACAATGATAGTACTGACCCTGTATATAGCTTACAATGATAGTACTGACCCTGTATATAGCTTACAATGATGGTACTGACCCTGTATATAGCTTACAATGATGGTACTGACCCTGTATATAGCTTACAATGATAGTACTGACCCTGTATATAGCTTACAATAATGGTACTGACCCTGTATATAGCTTACAATGATAGTACTGACCCTGTATATAGCTTACAATGATAGTACTGACCCTGTATATATCTTACAATGATAGTACTGAATATAGATAATGGTACTGACCCTGTATATAGCTTACAATGATAGTACTGACCCTGTATATAGATTACAATGATAGTACTGACCCAGTATATAGCTTATGATACTGACCCTGTATATAGCTTACAATGATAGTACTGACCCTGTATATAGCTTTCAATGATGGTACTGACCCTGTATATAGCTTACAATGATAGTACTGACCCTGTATATAGCTTACAATGATGGTACTGACCCTGTATATAGCTTACAATGATGGTACTGACCCTGTATATAGCTTACAATGATAGTACTGACCCTGTATATAGCTTACAATAATGGTACTGACCCTGTATATAGCTTACAATGATAGTACTGACCCTGTATATAGCTTACAATGATAGTACTGACCCTGTATATAGCTTACAATGATAGTACTGACCCTGTATATAGCTTACAATGATAGTACTGACCCTGTATATAGCTTACAATGATAGTACTGACCCTGTATATAGCTTACAATGATAGTACTGACCCTGTATATAGCTTACAATGATAGTACTGACCCTGTATATAGCTTACAATGATAGTACTGACCCTGTATATAGCTTACAATGATAGTACTGACCCTGTATATAGCTTACAATGATAGTACTGACCCTGTATATAGCTTACAATAATAGTACTGACCCTGTATATAGCTTACAATGATAGTACTGACCCTGTATATAGCTTATATTCTCGTGTTTTTTTCCTTCATACGTTTTTTCTCTTACCCTGATATTTAATACTGCATTGTGGGAAAGAGCTTGCAAGTAAGCATTTTACTGTACTGTTTTATAACCCACTGTATCTTGTGAACTTGACAAAAAAAACTTGAAACGTGTTATAAATACATTGATTCTGTATTATTCCAGGTTCCAGCTCCGGGTGGCACTCTACATCGCTGCTTCTCTGGGCCACCTGGACCTGGCCGGCTGGCTGCTGGAGAGGGGGGTGCGTGTCATTGAGCCGGTGGGGGTTCACCCTTACCGTGAGTGGTGCCACCAGACGGCCCACCCCGACGTCGCCAAGTGTCCCGCTGTCGCCTCCATCGAGCGCGGCCAGCTCACCATCCTCAAACTCTTTATCGCCAGCAGCGTTCTGACCCTTGCCTGTCGGGATCCCCAGGGTCGCGACCCCCTGAGGATCGCCCTTCAGTACGGCCACAGGGAGTGTGTGAGTCACCTGGCCACCAGGCTGTGCTCTGTGGTGGTCCTCCCAGGTATGGCCCTGCCCATGCGGACATACCTCCAGATAAAGGGCTGGGTGAGGCTGGGGCAGAGGAGGGCAGCATCCAGGCACTGCATGGGCCTCAACAGGGCTCCGTTCAGGACCAGGGTGGGCGACACGGTCCTGGTGGACGGCTTCACCCTCCCCAAGATGTCCTCCAAGCCCAGGAGGAGTGAGGCCAAGGCGGGTATCAGGGTGATGTCCACAGCCTCTCAAAGTTTGACCCCCATCAACTGCCCATCTCATGTAACCTGCCCGCTCCGCGCCCTGGCATCCCAGGATAAACCTCTTCAACTACCGAAGCAACACCCTGTGGCCACGAGTGATGAAAGAGAGAAGAAGAGGGGATGTGGAGGGAAGGGATGTGAGGAGGATGAGAGTGGGGATCAGAACAGCAACCAATGGAGGAGCAGAGTCCCGCTCCCGCCCATTTCCAGAGACACCAATCTCAGACCTGTGTTTGCCTCGCCAAACTCCGCCCAGATCCTCACCACCTCACTGGAGGCCTTTTCTCTCCACTGCGACCGCACACCCAGAGAAAACGCCATATACTGTTTGGCCTTGGCCAGGTTAGTCCAAGTTTAAATGACAGCTACGGTGAATATGAATATTTCTCTGGAGGTTTCTTATGAAAGGTGTGAATACTGTCAGAAGAAGCCTCCTATAATCAGTGGTGGTGGGGGGGGGGGGGACATGTAAAAGCTGTTTACACACTTTTTATTTTATTTTGTTCAAGCATTTACCCACCTTTTGTGGAAGATGCATTGAAAGTAGAGGGAGCGTTACTTCTTTAATCCTGAACGGCAATCAGCATTTACCAGTCAATGGTTTTACCACTACATCACTGCCTATGATATACCCTTATCCTCCCTGAATAGATTTCAGTACAAACAAATCATGAGCCAACCATCATTCTTAGAAGGTACATAGTCAAATCAAATCAACTCAAACTTTATTTGTCACATGCGCTGAATACAAGTGTAGATATTTCCGTGAAATACTTTACTTACAAGCCCTTAACAAACAGTGCAGTTCAAGAAGAGTTGAAGAGAATATTTACCTAATAAACTAAAGTAACAAATAATAAAACAGTTGAACTTGTCCGGTGGCCATTTGATTAATTGTTCAGCTGTCTTATGACTTGGGGTTAGAAGCTGTTATAGGTTTACCCTAACAAGTCCTGAAACAAATCATGAGCCAACTATCATGCTTAGAAGGTATATAGTGTCAGTCTTATTGGTTCACCCTAACAAGTTGTTTCAGTATGGGGAGAGGATAGAATGTAAGGGCGCTTCATTAATGTATTGAGGCCATTACATATACAGTATTTCACAATGCTAGGACACAGATTTGGTCTCCTAACCTTGTTCTGGTTGATTGACTCTCTAACAGTGCCTTCACACAGAGACCATGGTTGCAGCAGCTGAATGTAGCGCGGACTCTGTCCAGGAGGAGTGCTCAGCACATTGGGTAGACACCAGGATCCTGGTCATTAGGCAGATTAAACATACTGAAACAAGGAGGGACAACCTGGAATTGTCCACAAAGGAACTCTTATTTTTTTTTTTACAGTGAACAAGATGAGACTTTGGAACGGATGATGCCTGAAACAATGCGGACGACTTAGAATTTCGTTCCTTTGGATGAGGCTTATAGATATAGTCAGTACTGGGTTTGATTTGTGTGCAGAAAGTTTACAACAGCAGGCAGTGGATTCTCAGTCATTCCTATTCTCAAGTAACAAAAACGTATCATATTTCACTGGCTATTTGTAGTAGCCAAATGTGAATGGAATTATAATTATTCTAGAATCATTCAGTTGACTGAATGTGACTATGTGGTTGTGCTGTATGTGATTGTACTGAATGTCGTTCCTTTGTGTAAGTGTTTGACATGGGTCTAATTGAGGCTCCAACCACTAGTTTTTATCCTGCCTCACTTGCTGATGAAGACTATAGTGGTTGAAATCAATGTAAAGTATGAACACTGCTGCCTTATCTTTTATTAAGATGTGGATCATTATTGCATATGAGTCTGTGCAGTGTCAAAATAATACATACTGTATTTCACATAGAGTATTTGACAAACTCTTTATTTACGTTACAAAACTGACAACTACTGTAACGATGTGTTAGCACAGCATGTGTCATCATTCCCCTGCAGTGTGTGGATTTACACAGCAACATAGCAGACAGCTTAAATAGTTTATTTTTATTTAACCTTTATTTCACTAGACAAGTCAGTTAAGGACTAATTCTTATTTACAATGATGGCCAAACCCGGACGACGCTGGGCCAATTATGCGGCATCCTATGGGACTCCCAATCACTTGGGAGTGGGAAGGATACCAAATCCAATATCACACACTTCTTCCTTAGTATTCTGAGAACTGTCAGATAGCTGTGAGAGCTATGAGTGGATCGTGGACCCATGCATAAATGATAACTTTGCTGTAACTCAGTGGGGCAAGTAGAACATCCGGGTTAGTGTATGTGCATTATCTGGACAGTTGATTGTCTTTGTCTCAAAGCCTTTCCATTTCTGGGGTATTGAAGAAGCTTCTGATCTCAACCTTCTTGACAGGTAAGAAACACTTGGTTAGTGTATGTGTCTTATCCAATGGGTTGTCAGGTGAACGTTGAAGATGCTTCTTGGAGGTGATCTAATGATGTCATTTGAATCGCTGTCATTGAGTTGCTCACTGGACAAGACAATTATTCACTGAAAATTAAATCTGTCTTTCATTTCACTTATGTTGATACTTGATTGGCTATTTGCTGTGTTTTGAAAATACAAAAATAAATATAACTGTTTTATGAAGCACTTGTAGACATTCATTGTTTTCAAAATCATATTTTCAGCAAAACAGATACATACGTTTACAATATGACATCAAATCAAATAAAAATAAAATAAGTGATATGTAAATGATTGTCAAAAGGCTCCAACCACCCAAGTCATAGACTGTTCACTCTGCTACCACACGGCAAGCGATACGAGAGCACCAAGTCTGGGACAAAAGGCTCCTTAACAGCTTCTACCCCCAAGCCATTAGACTGCTGAACAGCTTCTACCCTCAAGCCATTAGACTGCTGAACAGCTTCCACCCCCAAGTCATTAGACTGCTGAACAGCTTCTACCCCCAAGCCATTAGACTGCTGAACAGCTTCTACCCCCAAGTCATTAGACTGCTGAACAGCTTCTACCCCAAAGTCATTAGACTGCTGAACAGCTTCTACCCCCAAGTCATTAGACTGCTGAACAGCTTCTACCCCCAAGTCATTAGACTGCTGAACAGCTTCTACCCCCAAGTCATTAGACTGCTGAACAGCTTCTACCCCCAAGTCATTAGACTGCTGAACAGCTTCTACCCCCAAGTCATTAGACTGCTGAACAGCTTCTACCCCCAAGTCATTAGACTGCTGAACAGCTTCTACCCCCAAGCCATTAGACTGCTGAACAGCTTCTACCCCCAAGATTAGACTGCTGAACAGCTTCTACCCCCAAGAACACTGCTGAACAGCTTCTACCCCCAAGCCATTAGACTGCTGAACAGCTTCTACCCCCAAGCCATTAGACTGCTGAACAGCTTCTACCCCCAAGCCATAAGACTGCTGAACAGCTTCTACCCCCAAGTCATTAGACTGCTGAACAGCTTCTACCCCCAAGTCATTAGACTGCTGAACAGCTTCTACCCCCAAGCCATTAGACTGCTGAACAGCTTCTACCCCCAAGTCATCAGACTGATGAACGTTAATTAAATGGCCACCTGCACTATTTGCATTGACCCCCTTTGTTATTGATGTATTTTTCTAATTGTTTTCCACTGACTCTCTTGAATTGGCTCGATGCACACTCACTACACTCTACCCACACATTCACTGTGACACTGACCGACTTTCACACTAGCTGCTGCTACTGTGTTTATTATCTATCCTGATTGCCTAGTCACTTTTACCCTTACCTACATGTACATACTGTATTACCTCAACTACCTCGCACCCATGCACATTGACTCGGTACTGGTACTCCTTGTATATAGCCTTGTTATTGTGTTACTATTTAGAAAATATATTCTTACTTTTTAACTCTGCATTGTTGGGAATGGGCTCGTAATAAAGCATCTCACAGTTGTTTTCGGCGTATGTGACCAATACGATTAGATTCTCATCTGAACTAATGAATGCTCTCGTTGTTATAATGAGGAATTTATTTAAATAATTTGGTTTTTCTTGAAGATTTGAATGGGCTGAGAAAGCCTTTCGTGATGGATCTAGACAATCTGGTGAAAAGGGAGGGTTTGCGACTCTTCTCTTCAAGTGGGAAGGACGATGCGATATCATAAATTCCCTCTGGAGAAAAGGAGCCATGAGATGTTGTCATCGTCTCTGCAACGAAAGACCATCCAGCATGCCATCATTTTACATTTTTACTCATTTATCAGACACTCTTATCCAGAGAGACTTACAAGGAGCAATTAGGATGAAGTGCCTTGCTCAAGAGCACATTTCACGAGGCAAAATCTGTCACTCAGGGATTCTGAACCAGCAACCTATCGGTTACTGGCCCAACCTCTTAACCCACTAGGCTACCACCCAGCCCACAGTACAGTATGTCATAGGTAACAACTCAGAGGAGTACAACGTCTTTCCAAATGAATTAGTGGAATGGTAAAGGGATAATGTCTCAGTCTTGACTGAGCAGCAGCCTAAACAGCAGCAGGGCTTACCTGTAAAGTACACAGTAGGGGAAATGTTCTGAGGCTGGTACTCCAGAGACTCTTGAGGACAGAGGTTCTTACTAACTTTCTTGGAACCCTGGTTGGTGGGAAAAGGCACATTAAAACAAACTGAACATTTTTCGATATCTTAAAGTACAGCATATCAATTGCAAAGAAGCAGTGCAATGCCATGACACAAAGAATCATATATCTCATAAAAGGTCAACAGCAGTGTTATTCATGAAAGATGTATGTGTACTATACCTTTGTATTGAAGGTGAGGACCTGCTCTCCAGTACTGCTGATGGTATCCCTTTCCAAATCAAACACGCCTTCTACAATGTCACTGGTGGCCACGCTGGTAGCGGACTCAAAATAACATTTAGCAGTGGCTTTGGTGATCATTTGAAGAATGACCATGCAAGTAGAAGTCTTTGGATCGTTCTGGACTGAAACATCAAAGTTTATGTTTTCATACTCATCTGACCACTGTCTCAGGAAGCACTTCACTGTCTCTTCAGCAAATATCTGGAGAAGCTGAGAGGAGAGCTCCTTGGATATGGCACATTGTTCCTTTCCCCATTTCAGCCTTGAAAGAATGGAGTCTGAAGCACTTTTGGCTGCTTCCAATGTTAAGACCTGTGGAGTGCTGTGGCTGTCCTGAAGGGCTATCACTTTATCCACCAATTCATGACTGAAAATGTGGATGGTCCAAGTGGAAATTATTTTTCTCAATTTCCTAACAGCAGATCGGAGGTCGTCAAGATGTGAAGCACCCTGTCCATTTTCCTGTGTGTTCTCAACACTTTCCACCATAATGTCCACTACCACCCCAGCAGCTTGCCTGACTTTGTCCACAAAGGTTACAGGAAGTAAGTCCTCTGTGTGAAAGAAGTCCTCAATGATTGTGTTTCTAACAATGGGAAAGTCAATCTGAGCAGGAAACTCAGTGGGGATGGGAGTCCCGGGTAAAGCAAAGTGCCATTTCGACTGCCTTAATTTTGAAGTAGGTGTTAGAGAGATGGAAGAGCGTGAAGAAGAGGTATTTCTTGTATTTTGGCTGTCAGCACTCCTACAACGGATCGTGTCAATATCCTCCAGCATGGATCCTGAGAGCTCAGTGGTTTTAGGTAGTAATTTGTGCGGAATGTCCACACAGGCATCGTTTACACCAGGTGTAACACTGCTCTGGTTGACCTCAAGATGGCCGAGACTTGCTCTTTGTGATGCAGGACTGCTTTGATATGTAAAGATTTGGATTGAACCAAGTGTTGTGTCTGATCTTTGAAGATCTTTTCTGAGAAACTCCGTAATCTTACTTTGCAGACTGTAGTAGATGTTACGAGCAACAGACCAGATTCTTTTCTCAGAAACCTGTCCAGTGGTGAGCAGGGAGGTTCCAGATACCATGTCAGATGATTGGGTGGTCTGGGTGAGCTCCTGCTGGTCTTTCACCATGGTTTGTATAATATCAGTAGATGTGGTGGATGTAGATACAGACTGGAGGTACTTATCTGTTGTGCCTTCCTCCACAATGTTAAATGATCTAGAGAGGACCTCACTCACTCCTTTCTCAGCTTTGGTTTGGAACTCATGACTAGAGAGTTTTTGGAGGCTCTTTGTTGAAAGACTGTGGGAAGATGCAATGCCTTTGGAGGCAGCCGTGCTGCAATCTAGACTTACTGGAGAGGTTCGCTCAGGAGAACCTTGGAGACGTTCAAACATGTCTTCACATGGTGTTGGGGACCTTGACAAGGAGATGTCCTTCAGCTGAGACAGAACACCACCTACCAACATGTTGACCTCAAGGGACATATCAGATATTTTCTTTCCTACTGTGGAGAAGCAAGGTGCATTTGATGCCTGATCCTCGCATGAGGTCAAGATTGTTGAAATGACCTCTTTGGTACTATTGGTCAGTAGAGCCTCGTCTGTTTCAGTCCAGAGAAGTTTTGAACTCTCGCTGACACCCCTGTGTAGAGCCACTTCAAGGTTCAAACTGTGCAAGTGAGGCACACTCTTACTAGCTTGCCTCAAGTCCTGGCTTGCCAAACCAAGGTACTCCTTAGTCCCAAGATGTCCAGAGTCCTCTGTGGGTATATGACTAGACATTCTGCTCAGCATGTCTGACCTCCGCTGGTGAATGATGAAGTCCTTTAATGTCTTCTTAATATTGTTATATAAACTAGTGGTAGCAGACCAGATCCTGCTCTGTAGCTTTTGTGCATTTTCCTGGAGGTCAGGTTCTCTCTCCTCTACTTCTGCAGGTTGCGCCGAGCTCTGCAGGTCTTCCACAAATGTTTCAATGATGCCAAAGGCAGCAGAATCCGCACAAATATCCTTTGACCATGTGTACTGGTTTTGAATGGAACAAGACCTGGATGCTACAGAATAAGCAGGCTTTGCACTAGTTAAGCTACTGGTGGACTTTTTAACTAGGAACTCACTCACTGCTTGAGTGGCATTTCTCTTAAATTCCTCACTTGAGAGTTTTCTAATACAATCTAACAGACTGGTCAAAGAAGCTGTGGCCTTACTTCTGCTGTCCTCAATTTGACAGGGGAACTCACATACTATTGGTGATGAGGCCCTGGAATGGGCAATATCCCCAAGCTGAGCCAGAACACCCTCTACACATTTCTCTCTCTCAATAGAGAAGCCTGATCCTTTTTCTCCAACAGTGTACAGGGGGTCCTCCTTTGACATCTCAGTCTTGTACAAGACCAGAAGCTCTGAGATGACTTCTTTGGTGCAAGTTGTCAGAAGGAGCTTGCTTTCTTCTGACTCTTTTTTTGCCCAAAGAAGTTTTGAGCTCTCACTTAGGCCTCTTTGTAAAGTAACTGCACCAGTGGACTCTGGCAACTGAGGCTCACTCTTACTGGGCCTATATTTCATGTTTAAGCAAGGAAGTGGAACTGTCTCCTTAAACTCAGCATTTGTGATGTTATCATCAGATGTGACAATGCTCTTTAAGGCACATCGCTGAAGCTTGCCGAAATAATCTTTCAAGTTGTTTTGGATGCTGTGGTAAATGTGAACAGCAGCAGACCAGGCACTCTTCTGTTGGGGACTCTCTTCAGATTCAGCCAAGGACTTCATATCTGACACGAAAGTCTTAACAACTACTGACGCTGCTGAGCCCACTGGGTGAATTGACTCTGTCTTTACAATGCCAGACAATGTTTGACCTGATACAGCACCTGTTAACTCAGACTGAACGACTGAACTAGGAAAGCTCAAACTACTGACTTTTTTGTCAAGAACTCCACTCACTGCTTGTATTGCTGATGTTTGAAACTCCCGGCTAGAGAGTTTTTGGATGCTCTTAGATGTGAGCGTGCAGGAGGAACCAGATTCACTAATATTGTAGCTGCTCTCGTATTTCCTTATCAGGGCATCAAGATCCTCAATGAAGCCAACATGCGATGCCAAAAACGTGATCTTGTCCTTCAGATCTTCCAGCAAATTGTGTTCGTTCTCGTCAACAAAAGCCACCATTGTGTCAGAGATGGTGGTCATGACTTGCCCTGTTAGACTCTTGCTCTCTTGGTCAACTTTTTCAAGTTTAACAGCCAGCTCTCTCACCATGCTCTCAGTCACCTTGGTCTGTGAGTCTCCCCTTACCGGTGTCACTAGAGAGGTTTGACTTGCGGAGGCACTCTTAACGACCACTGATAAGGCCGACTTGACATCTTTAGCCAACTCTGCCATTACAGCAGGGGTTAGCATCATAGAGCCTGCACTTCCAGATGGAGAATTGGACATGCATGCAAGTTTGGAGAGAGAACCTTGCAGGCTGTCCTGCACACAGGTGACAAGGGTGTCCTCTGAGACACCTAAGAGGACTTGTAGCGTCTCAGAGTTGGTTGTTTTCTTCTGCACATCAGACAGAGAGGTTAGAGTCCTTGGGGAAAAAAAACGCAGAAATCATCAAAGTCAAACAAATAATATGTAAGGCTGTGATGCACATTCAGTGTGTCAAATACATCTGCACCATTGAAAACAATGAGGAAAACGCTGCTGTTTCTCTGAGAAAAAACCTTAGTGTGATGTCAGCCTAACTGCTTAATTTCTAAAGCCCAATAAAATGTATTTTGTATAAGTCATTTGTATTGAAACTGGCCTGTAGATATCTATCTATCCTGGCAACATCTATCCTCTACAAAAATCCAAATTGCTATAAACTTCAAATACTGTAAATTCTAATAACTTCAAGGACAATCATAAATACAAGGCAGTTTGAAGAAATGTTAAAGGTAAATTTCTAAATGTTTCAACTTCATATTCATCATCTCCAGCACCACCCCAACATCAGCATATGTGAAAAACGGGCATTTCTATGTTTTGTAGTAAAAAAGAAAGAGGAAGATAAGTGTTTTCTATGACATCATCAACCAATTAGTAGGCAATGCCTACTCATAATTGGTTAAAATCACACGATGCACACTGATGATGTCATTAGAATCTAGAGCTGAGCATTTAACCAACATTTTTGTTATTTTTCGGTTTTTAAACAACTAATTGACCGACGTCGGCTCAATTATTTGAATTCCATATAGTTCATTTTTTTCTTCTTCTGTGAGCTCGATGCTCAGTTTCTGTAGAGATAAATCAGATCAAGCACGAACTATGCAATGTAGTAGGGAGTTGTAGTTTCCAACAGGCCAATATTCTACATAGTTTAGCACAGAAAATATGGCAATTAATTCCCATAATCCATTGCACGCCCACTTGCTTGTCCACTCTGTGTGGAGCAGATACGGAAACCTCATTAACTGAGACGGAGAGACGAGAGAATGCATGAGAGAGATAAAAAGCAGTTGCGTTGCGAGGATCCTCTACCTGGAAATACATGATCTAAGTGATTGACAGTTGGTGTTCAGCGGTCATAAAAGTAGGTCTTATTTACTTAGAAGAACTACTAAAATAGTGATTTTGTCAGACAGGATAAGCAGCAGCTCTATAGAGATGAGTTGATGACTTGGAATGAAATAATAAAGTCATCAAATAAATATTTTATATGAGAAAGTAAATGATGGTTGATAAGTCATAAACAGTAATGGACAGTCACTACCATCATGGGACTTGTATTCATTGTTTTATTATGTGTTGTTACAGCATTCAACACACATAATCCATAGTGCATTCAATGTCTAAAAAAAGTATTGAAATCCAAAACCGTGATTATTTTTTAAATATTTGAATGGAAACCAAACCAACCTCAAAAAGCACTAATTTCTCAGCACTATTGGAAACAGTTACGTCCCTCTATATTTTTTTTACTACAAAGCATGGAAATGTGTAATTTTCACATATGGTGATGCTGGAGATGAATATGAAGTTGTTAAATTTCCCTTTAAGAACATACCTCATGGCCCCCTTGGGCAGGTAGCTTCCACTGCCCAGACTGCCCTTAGTCAGGTAAATCTCCTTGAACTTAAGTTGTGATTCCTGCACTTCTTCCTCTTCCTGCTCCATACAGTTGGAGGAAGGGTAGGGAGTCGGGATGCGAAAGCTATTGTAAGACTTTCGACTGCCTGGCCTCTTAGGTACACCAGCCTCAGTAAATCTCACGCGGGACTTGGTGTTAACCTTATCGTCTAACAGACTGGTGAGTGACGCTGTGAGAGATCTCTGTGACAATGGAGAAGAGGCAGCATCTTGGATGCCCAGTAGTTCGTAAAGACCTGGGATGATGATCTGCATCAGCTTGTCCGATAAAAACTGGACAATCCTCAGACACAAGCCGGCAAGCTGTTGTTTTGTCAGCTGTATTCCAGAAACAGAAGAAGTGTTTTAAAATGTTGCATAGTGCGTCTTTCAAAAGCTTATGAACAAGGTTAAACATTAGGCAGAGTTTTCATGGTAATCTGATTAAATTGTCAGTAACATGATCTTACCGGGTCAAACATGCCCTCACGAATCCCCCTCCATTGCCTGAAAACAATATTGTTATAAATGTTGTCATATCAGGATGCGTGGCAGAATAGTTTTTATTTAATTATTTGCCTGATCGTGAAGTTATACTTGCTTTGTGTCAGTTGTTTTGGCAAAATTGCAATGTGACAACTTTTCTAGCACTGAACATTTTTTTCCGATTGATCAGTTTCTAATTTGATCCTATTTCCTTGAAGGTGTGATAGTACCAAAGAAAACAGAACATACTTCTCAGTTAGGTTTTGAAGGAAGTCCATAAGTGTCAGATGTTCCACATTGTTGAGCTTCCCCTCTTCTGTGGTTTCCATCACTGAGGTTGCTCTGCTCCTGGTAGAAATGTAATTATATTGCAAATAATCAAACTTAATATACAACAAATATCATACTGAAATGATTATTAAATGTTAAAGAGTGGAGGAGCATTGGCAACGTTGGGCCAATTAAACAACTGCAACACAACAGAGATGGTTGTGGTACGTCAACATTGCCAATGATAGCATCACTATAACATTTTATTGGATTAATGTTGTAATATGAAATGACAAGGTCAACTTACCATCTCATTGACAGCTTCAGAGGTCAGGTGGTCATCCATCACACAGACAGGCAGGTCTAGAGACTGGGACAAGGCTCTATGGTCATAACCAGGAGAGAATGGAAACATCAGAGCAGTCCCAATGGCAGAATCTAACCACTGTCTTCATGTCAAAAACTCACTCACTCATTTGCTTTGTCAAACCTACCCCTTAGAATGACTTCGATATTAAAAACCCAGGCTTTCCTAAAATGTTTACCTCAGCCAGTCTAGAACCCAGGTGTGTCTACAAAACACATGTACTCCTCCATAAGGTTCATGGGTTCCCTATTATTTTATCCCAGTACAAGAGGGGCAACTGGATTCAGGATTAAACACAAGCAGTCTTTAAGGTATATCTTATTACAGTTTAGGCCTACCTTATTATTTTCTTCCATCTGGCAATATCATTTTAAGGAATGAAATCTGTTTTGTTGCTAGTATTATTAGTAACTGTAGGAAAATACAGCTGTAAAGTACAAGAATCAGCTACTTTCTGAAGGGAAGCCAAGCTCATAAGCAATTTAGAACCTACAGACAATTATGACAAAATTGGAACGCATGAATGCGTCACAAACGCCTTGTGGTCACATGTTATTTTAGGGCGTGGCTCCGCATTCGTGACCGGTTCTCATATTTCTTTTTCCCGGTATCCGTTAGTGCTGGAATTTGCGATTAATACTTTTCTCATGCCGAAACCGGATTAAATACATACCGGTAGTTAAATGACAAAAAATATGATATTCGCAATGTCATTAAGCAACAACAACAACATAAATAGCTACTACAATTTCGAAACATGATTTTGTCATCAGTTCAGTACCATTTGTTTGATTTTGTGGACCCACGACTAGACTTTATCCATGTTAGCTAGTTGCTAGCGATGCTAGTCAGCATAGGCTGCTACGTGATAAACAGTTCGCGTTAGCGAATTAGCTACCTAGCTAGCCAGCCTAACAAGCTGTCAAATCCAGTGGAAACCGATGCAACCCTGCTGCCAAATAAGGGCTAGCTCGATGACCCGTGGTAACAGTGAGGTCCCCATGAGTTTCAAGGCTTTAATAAGTGCTATCGTGCAGAAAAAGCGAATAAAATACTGGTTGATGAGCTAGCTAAATTAGCTAGCAAGACGGATATGACCGTTAACAGCGTGCATGCACAAATGCATGACGACACATTGTATCTCAGTGAAGCAGGCATGCAGAACGAGATCGCCCCACCAAGCCAGATAGTAGAGGGGTACAACAACGCCGGGACACAGAGGCATAGCTCATACAATTATATTTTGTCCGGGTCAATGACTATCCTTGTTGAATAATAAATACCTGCGTCAAATATATGGCATCGCATGCTAGTGCAAAGATAGCTTGCATGACATTTTTTTTAAATCCGGTGACCACTAGATGTCCTCGTATATCCACATTTAGATTAACTGTACTTGATTTTTCATCAGTACTGTGAATGACAAGCCCACTGAATCTAGTTTAATAATCTTTATACTCAGCAGGTAGAGGCCTAGGTACTTCAAATCAGTGCTTAATTTGAGCAGGATCATGCCAGAACAGGATCCGGCACCGTTCCGTTCTGGACTGTTTTGTTCCGGAACCTACTTGGCCGAATCCGGTACCTCTCGTGCCATGAAAAATAATTTTCACTTTTTGCTATGTAACAATTATAATAAAAGCGATCAAAGTTCATTCGAGTTGCCTCTTCGTCAATTATCCTGCCCCCTCATCTCTCCCGAGTTGCACTTCATCATTTGTTTCCTTATAGAATCATAGCTGCATGAAGGGTTCTGGAGGAATTTTCTAAAGTTACGGAATTACTGCTGTCTGTTCAGAAATAAATTAAATCATTCAGAATAGCCTAATACGTCATGAGAAGCCCTATAATTTAGCTACAGAGGACCAATAGCTTATTTTTTAAATAGCCTAGCTGCGGATTGTAGCCCAATAACAAAGAATAGCCTACAGTCGGGAACGCGAGGCAAATCTGTCAGTGAAAAAACAGCACGCAGACAAAACAGGCCTTTTGCAATATTTCAAATACAATCGAGGGAAAACACAGGTTGAAAAGCAATGACTCTTGCTGAAAAGATAAGACTATGCTGTAGACTACCAAAATATTTGATCAACTCCCAAACATTGTTTTACAAAACAGAGAGAGGGAGAGATAGGCTTTTGACACGAGCGCTTCGACAATCTCCAGCGAGTGAGCTGCGCATCATTGGGTGAGTCAGTGAAACTGAAAAGCATTTTTAGGACAAATTTCCTCCTCATATTGTAGCCTACTATATGTTTCTCCACAACCCTAGGCCTATAGGCTATTGATGGATTCAAGACAAGGTCGTTTTTATTGATCTCAGATACTAAGTTTGTCAGTGTCAAAGTAGCCTGCCATTTCGATCATTTGTGCAGATTAAAAAAAGATAATGCCAGTCTCCAGTCATGTAAAAGGATGTAGAATTGCACGAAATGCGGTTTTAAAAAGGCCAACACTTTCCCGGACCCTAGGCTACTAAAAATGTTCCCCATGTGTTCACCTAGTGGCTCTACTCTACTGCTCTACCCAAATGTGATGATATGCGTTCAATGCTCTATTATAATAGGTGATCTTTTTTCTCATGAGTTCTGGTACCACAGAGCCCCCCCTCTGGCACCTCCCAATTTACAAATTAAGCTCTGCTTCAAATTTTTATTTTACAAGGCAAGTCAGTTAAAAGCAAATTATTATTTTCATTAAAGGCCTAGGAACAGTGGGTTAACTGCCTGTTCAGGAGCAGAATGACAGATTTGTACCTTGTCAGTTCAGGGATTTGAACTTGCAACCTTTCGGTTACCAGTCCAACACTCTAACCACTAGGCTACTTGTCTTCATGAAGGGTTTCATGTGAGCCTGTTTGCATCCCTCCCAGCTGCCCACTGCATTGAGGCTAGGTAACACAGTCACCACAGATAAATCCATGATAACCAAAAACAAGCATTTCTCAACGGCTGGCCATGCCTTCCTCCTGGCTACTCCAACCTCGGCCAACAGCTCCATGGGAAAGGAAGATGATTCTAAGAAGCAATTTGTTCATTTGGCTGGTGTCAAGTAAAGTATGTGACTAGTACTTACAATAGGAGACATGGTTATGTGATGGGGTGATAGTACTTACAGTAGGAGACATGTGATGGGGCGATAGTACTTACAGTAGGAGACATGTGATGGGGCGATGGTACTTACAGTAGGAGACATGTGATGGGGCGATAGTACTTACAGTAGGAGACATGTGATAGGGCGATAGTACTTACAGTAGGAGACAGCCACGCCAGCAGTGCTTTGTCAACATTGTCCCATCACGCACTAGTGACTCCTGTGGCGGGCCAGGTGCAGTGCACGCAGCAGTGCACGCTGACACGGTCGACACGGCTGGCTTCCAGGTTAAGCGGGCATGGTGTCATGAAGCAGTGTGGCTTGGCTGGGTTGTGTTTCGGAGGACGCACGGCTCTTGGCTCTCGCCTCTCCCAAGTCCATATGGGAGTTGTAGCAATGGGACAAGACTGTAACTACCAATTGGATACCACTAAATTGGAGAAGAAAAAAAAATAATTCACCTTGGGGGTTTGTGGTATATGGCCAATATACCTCCACGTTGCGTTGTGCCTAAGAACAGCCCTTGACCGTGGTATATTGGCCATATACCACACCTCCTTGGGCCTTATTTCTTAATTGTACACATTTGGACACTTTTACAATTATTGTATGGTAAACATTGACATCTGCCTGGGTGGAACACCCTCCATAATGGGTGTCTGTGTGGGACACCCTCCATTACGGCTCCATCAGTGCTGAGCCCTCTCACTCTGATTGTATGGGACACTCAATTACGGCTCCTTGTGTTTCCAATCTTCTTCCTCTGGCAGGATTACTTCCACGTGCAACTGTCAGACGACAAGCAGGTGAGGTACTTCCTGGAGCTGAGCTATGCTGGTGCCATCCTTCGGGACAGCTGGGTCCTGACAGACGTTGGCATCACCCCTAGCAGTGCCATCTGCTGCCTGCTGAAGGTACCAGCCAAACACCTAGCTGTTTCTACCCGTGCTTGAAAATGCATATCAAAGTGAGCTGGCTATTGCTTGAAACAGCTTCATACTATCATTAACATAAAGTGTTTCAGATTTAGTGTGGTAATATATAGTATGGTTATATAGTGTGGTTAAATAGTATGGTTATATAGTATGATTATATATATTATGGTGATATAGAGTGTGGTAATATATAGTATGGTTATATAGTATGATTATACAGTATGGTTATATAGTATGATTATATAGTATGATTATATAGTATGGTTATATAGTATGATTATATATATTATGGTGATATAGAGTGTGGTAATATATAGTATGGTTATATAGTATGATTATATAGTATGATTAGGTATGATTAGGTGATTTAGTTCATTCAAACAGGTGCCATTAATACAGGTAACGAGTGGAGGAGCTTATGAACAAGGTTAAACATTAGGCAGAGTTTTCATGGTAATCTGATTAAATTGTCAGTAACATGATCTTACCGGGTCAAACATGCCCTCACGAATCCCCCTCCATTGCCTGAAAACAATATTGTTATAAATGTTGTCATATCAGGATGCGTGGCAGAATAGTTTTTATTTAATTATTTGCCTGATCGTGAAGTTATACTTGCTTTGTGTCAGTTGTTTTGGCAAAATTGCAATGTGACAACTTTTCTAGCACTGAACATTTTTTTCCGATTGATCAGTTTCTAATTTGATCCTATTTCCTTGAAGGTGTGATAGTACCAAAGAAAACAGAACATACTTCTCAGTTAGGTTTTGAAGGAAGTCCATAAGTGTCAGATGTTCCACATTGTTGAGCTTCCCCTCTTCTGTGGTTTCCATCACTGAGGTTGCTCTGCTCCTGGTAGAATTGCTCTGCTCCTGGTAGAAATGTAATTATATTGCAAATAATCAAACTTAATATACAACAAATATCATACTGAAATGATTATTAAATGTTAAAGAGTGGAGGAGCATTGGCAACGTTGGGCCAATTAAACAACTGCAACACAACAGAGATGGTTGTGGTACGTCAACATTGCCAATGATAGCATCACTATAACATTTTATTGGATTAATGTTGTAATATGAAATGACAAGGTCAACTTACCATCTCATTGACAGCTTCAGATGTCAGGTGGTCATCCATCACACAGACAGGCATGTCTAGAGACTGGGACAAGGCTCTATGGTCATAACCAGGAGAGAATGGAAACATCAGAGCAGTCCCAATGGCAGAATCTAACCACTGTCTTCATGTCAAAGACTCACTCACTCATTTGCTTTGTCAAACCTACCCCTTAGAATGACTTCGATATTAAAAACCCAGGCTTTCCTAAAATGTTTACCTCAGCCAGTCTAGAACCCAGGTGTGTCTACAAAACACATGTACTCCTCCATAAGGTTCATGGGTTCCCTATTATTTTATCCCAGTACAAGAGGGGCAACTGGATTCAGGATTAAACACAAGCAGTCTTTAAGGTATATCTTATTACAGTTTAGGCCTACCTTATTATTTTCTTCCATCTGGCAATATCATTTTAAGGAATGAAATCTGTTTTGTTGCTAGTATTATTAGTAACTGTAGGAAAATACAGCTGTAAAGTACAAGAATCAGCTACTTTCTGAAGGGAAGCCAAGCTCATAAGCAATTTAGAACCTACAGACAATTATGACAAAATTGGAACGCATGAATGCGTCACAAACGCCTTGTGGTCACATGTTATTTTAGGGCGTGGCTCCGCATTCGTGACCGGTTCTCATATTTCTTTTTCCCGGTATCCGTTAGTGCTGGAATTTGCGATTAATACTTTTCTCATGCCGAAACCGGATTAAATACATACCGGTAGTTAAATGACAAAAAATATGATATTCGCAATGTCATTAAGCAACAACAACAACATAAATAGCTACTACAATTTCGAAACATGATTTTGTCATCAGTTCAGTACCATTTGTTTGATTTTGTGGACCCACGACTAGACTTTATCCATGTTAGCTAGTTGCTAGCGATGCTAGTCAGCATAG
Source organism: Oncorhynchus clarkii lewisi (assembly GCF_045791955.1). Classification (NCBI taxonomy): domain Eukaryota; kingdom Metazoa; phylum Chordata; class Actinopteri; order Salmoniformes; family Salmonidae; genus Oncorhynchus; species Oncorhynchus clarkii. The sequence continues at coordinate 8,953,590 of NC_092147.1, forward strand.
GCTGCTACGTGATAAACAGTTCGCGTTAGCGAATTAGCTACCTAGCTAGCCAGCCTAACAAGCTGTCAAATCCAGTGGAAACCGATGCAACCCTGCTGCCAAATAAGGGCTAGTTCGATGACACGTGGTAACAGTGAGGTCCCCATGAGTTTCAAGGCTTTAATAAGTGCTAACGTGCAGAAAAAGCGAATAAAATACTGGTTGATGAGCTAGCTAAATTAGCTAGCAAGACGGATATGACCGTTAACAGCGTGCATGCACAAATGCATGATGACACATTGTATCTCAGTGAAGCAGGCATGCAGAACGAGATCGCCCCACCAAGCCAGATAGTAGAGGGGTACAACAACGCCGGGACACAGAGGCATAGCTCATACAATTATATTTTGTCCGGGTCAATGACTATCCTTGTTGAATAATAAATACCTGCGTCAAATATATGGCATCGCATGCTAGTGCAAAGATAGCTTGCATGACATTTTTTTTAAATCCGGTGACCACTAGATGTCCTCGTATATCCACATTTAGATTAACTGTACTTGATTTTTCATCAGTACTGTGAATGACAAGCCCACTGAATCTAGTTTAATAATCTTTATACTCAGCAGGTAGAGGCCTAGGTACTTCAAATCAGTGCTTAATTTGAGCAGGATCATGCCAGAACAGGATCCGGCACCGTTCCGTTCTGGACTGTTTTGTTCCGGAACCTACTTGGCCGAATCCGGTACCTCTCGTGCCATGAAAAATAATTTTCACTTTTTGCTATGTAACAATTATAATAAAAGCGATCAAAGTTCATTCGAGTTGCCTCTTCGTCAATTATCCTGCCCCCTCATCTCTCCCGAGTTGCACTTCATCATTTGTTTCCTTATAGAATCATAGCTGCATGAAGGGTTCTGGAGGAATTTTCTAAAGTTACGGAATTACTGCTGTCTGTTCAGAAATAAATTAAATCATTCAGAATAGCCTAATACGTCATGAGAAGCCCTATAATTTAGCTACAGAGGACCAATAGCTTATTTTTTAAATAGCCTAGCTGCGGATTGTAGCCCAATAACAAAGAATAGCCTACAGTCGGGAACGCGAGGCAAATCTGTCAGTGAAAAAACAGCACGCAGACAAAACAGGCCTTTTGCAATATTTCAAATACAATCGAGGGAAAACACAGGTTGAAAAGCAATGACTCTTGCTGAAAAGATAAGACTATGCTGTAGACTACCAAAATATTTGATCAACTCCCAAACATTGTTTTACAAAACAGAGAGAGGGAGAGATAGGCTTTTGACACGAGCGCATCGACAATCTCCAGCGAGTGAGCTGCGCATCATTGGGTGAGTCAGTGAAACTGAAAAGCATTTTTAGGACAAATTTCCTCCTCATATTGTAGCCTACTATATGTTTCTCCACAACCCTAGGCCTATAGGCTATTGATGGATTCAAGACAAGGTCGTTTTTATTGATCTCATATACTAAGTTTGTCAGTGTCAAAGTAGCCTGCCATTTCGATCATTTGTGCAGATTAAAAAAAGATAATGCCAAAGTCTCCAGTCATGAAAAAGGATGTAGAATTGCACGAAATGCGGTTTTAAAAAGGCCAACACTTTCCCGGACCCTAGGCTACTAAAAATGTTCCCCATGTGTTCACCTAGTGGCTCTACTCTACTGCTCTACCCAAATGTGATGATATGCGTTCAATGCTCTATTATAATAGGTGATCTTTTTTCTCATGAGTTCTGGTACCACAGAGCCCCCCCTCTGGCACCTCCCAATTTACAAATTAAGCTCTGCTTCAAATTTTTATTTTACAAGGCAAGTCAGTTAAAAGCAAATTATTATTTTCATTAAAGGCCTAGGAACAGTGGGTTAACTGCCTGTTCAGGAGCAGAATGACAGATTTGTACCTTGTCAGTTCAGGGATTTGAACTTGCAACCTTTCGGTTACCAGTCCAACACTCTAACCACTAGGCTACTTGTCTTCATGAAGGGTTTCATGTGAGCCTGTTTGCATCCCTCCCAGCTGCCCACTGCATTGAGGCTAGGTAACACAGTCACCACAGATAAATCCATGATAACCAAAAACAAGCATTTCTCAACGGCTGGCCATGCCTTCCTCCTGGCTACTCCAACCTCGGCCAACAGCTCCATGGGAAAGGAAGATGATTCTAAGAAGCAATTTGTTCATTTGGCTGGTGTCAAGTAAAGTATGTGACTAGTACTTACAATAGGAGACATGGTGATGTGATGGGGTGATAGTACTTACAGTAGGAGACATGTGATGGGGCGATAGTACTTACAGTAGGAGACATGTGATGGGGCGATGGTACTTACAGTAGGAGACATGTGATGGGGCGATAGTACTTACAGTAGGAGACATGTGATAGGGCGATAGTACTTACAGTAGGAGACAGCCACGCCAGCAGTGCTTTGTCAACATTGTCCCATCACGCACTAGTGACTCCTGTGGCGGGCCAGGTGCAGTGCACGCAGCAGTGCACGCTGACACGGTCGACACGGCTGGCTTCCAGGTTAAGCGGGCATGGTGTCATGAAGCAGTGTGGCTTGGCTGGGTTGTGTTTCGGAGGACGCACGGCTCTTGGCTCTCGCCTCTCCCAAGTCCATATGGGAGTTGTAGCAATGGGACAAGACTGTAACTACCAATTGGATACCACTAAATTGGAGAAGAAAAAAAAATAATTCACCTTGGGGGTTTGTGGTATATGGCCAATATACCTCCACGTTGCGTTGTGCCTAAGAACAGCCCTTGACCGTGGTATATTGGCCATATACCACACCTCCTTGGGCCTTATTTCTTAATTGTACACATTTGGACACTTTTACAATTATTGTATGGTAAACATTGACATCTGCCTGGGTGGAACACCCTCCATAATGGGTGTCTGTGTGGGACACCCTCCATTACGGCTCCATCAGTGCTGAGCCCTCTCACTCTGATTGTATGGGACACTCAATTACGGCTCCTTGTGTTTCCAATCTTCTTCCTCTGGCAGGATTACTTCCACGTGCAACTGTCAGACGACAAGCAGGTGAGGTACTTCCTGGAGCTGAGCTATGCTGGTGCCATCCTTCGGGACAGCTGGGTCCTGACAGACGTTGGCATCACCCCTAGCAGTGCCATCTGCTGCCTGCTGAAGGTACCAGCCAAACACCTAGCTGTTTCTACCCGTGCTTGAAAATGCATATCAAAGTGAGCTGGCTATTGCTTGAAACAGCTTCATACTATCATTAACATAAAGTGTTTCAGATTTAGTGTGGTAATATATAGTATGGTTATATAGTATGGTTAAATAGTATGGTTATATAGTATGATTATATATATTATGGTGATATAGAGTGTGGTAATATATAGTATGGTTATATAGTATGATTATACAGTATGGTTATATAGTATGATTATATAGTATGATTATATAGTATGGTTATATAGTATGATTATATATATTATGGTGATATAGAGTGTGGTAATATATAGTATGGTTATATAGTATGATTATATAGTATGATTAGGTATGATTAGGTGATTTAGTTCATTCAAACAGGTGCCATTAATACAGGTAACGAGTGGAGGAGCTTATGAACAAGGTTAAACATTAGGCAGAGTTTTCATGGTAATCTGATTAAATTGTCAGTAACATGATCTTACCGGGTCAAACATGCCCTCACGAATCCCCCTCCATTGCCTGAAAACAATATTGTTATAAATGTTGTCATATCAGGATGCGTGGCAGAATAGTTTTTATTTAATTATTTGCCTGATCGTGAAGTTATACTTGCTTTGTGTCAGTTGTTTTGGCAAAATTGCAATGTGACAACTTTTCTAGCACTGAACATTTTTTTCCGATTGATCAGTTTCTAATTTGATCCTATTTCCTTGAAGGTGTGATAGTACCAAAGAAAACAGAACATACTTCTCAGTTAGGTTTTGAAGGAAGTCCATAAGTGTCAGATGTTCCACATTGTTGAGCTTCCCCTCTTCTGTGGTTTCCATCACTGAGGTTGCTCTGCTCCTGGTAGAATTGCTCTGCTCCTGGTAGAAATGTAATTATATTGCAAATAATCAAACTTAATATACAACAAATATCATACTGAAATGATTATTAAATGTTAAAGAGTGGAGGAGCATTGGCAACGTTGGGCCAATTAAACAACTGCAACACAACAGAGATGGTTGTGGTACGTCAACATTGCCAATGATAGCATCACTATAACATTTTATTGGATTAATGTTGTAATATGAAATGACAAGGTCAACTTACCATCTCATTGACAGCTTCAGATGTCAGGTGGTCATCCATCACACAGACAGGCATGTCTAGAGACTGGGACAAGGCTCTATGGTCATAACCAGGAGAGAATGGAAACATCAGAGCAGTCCCAATGGCAGAATCTAACCACTGTCTTCATGTCAAAGACTCACTCACTCATTTGCTTTGTCAAACCTACCCCTTAGAATGACTTCGATATTAAAAACCCAGGCTTTCCTAAAATGTTTACCTCAGCCAGTCTAGAACCCAGGTGTGTCTACAAAACACATGTACTCCTCCATAAGGTTCATGGGTTCCCTATTATTTTATCCCAGTACAAGAGGGGCAACTGGATTCAGGATTAAACACAAGCAGTCTTTAAGGTATATCTTATTACAGTTTAGGCCTACCTTATTATTTTCTTCCATCTGGCAATATCATTTTAAGGAATGAAATCTGTTTTGTTGCTAGTATTATTAGTAACTGTAGGAAAATACAGCTGTAAAGTACAAGAATCAGCTACTTTCTGAAGGGAAGCCAAGCTCATAAGCAATTTAGAACCTACAGACAATTATGACAAAATTGGAACGCATGAATGCGTCACAAACGCCTTGTGGTCACATGTTATTTTAGGGCGTGGCTCCGCATTCGTGACCGGTTCTAATATTTCTTTTTCCCGGTATCCGTTAGTGCTGGAATTTGCGATTAATACTTTTCTCATGCCGAAACCGGATTAAATACATACCGGTAGTTAAATGACAAAAAATATGATATTCGCAATGTCATTAAGCAACAACAACAACATAAATAGCTACTACAATTTCGAAACATGATTTTGTCATCAGTTCAGTACCATTTGTTTGATTTTGTGGACCCACGACTAGACTTTATCCATGTTAGCTAGTTGCTAGCGATGCTAGTCAGCATAGGCTGCTACGTGATAAACAGTTCGCGTTAGCGAATTAGCTACCTAGCTAGCCAGCCTAACAAGCTGTCAAATCCAGTGGAAACCGATGCAACCCTGCTGCCAAATAAGGGCTAGTTCGATGACACGTGGTAACAGTGAGGTCCCCATGAGTTTCAAGGCTTTAATAAGTGCTATCGTGCAGAAAAAGCGAATAAAATACTGGTTGATGAGCTAGCTAAATTAGCTAGCAAGACGGATATGACCGTTAACAGCGTGCATGCACAAATGCATGACGACACATTGTATCTCAGTGAAGCAGGCATGCAGAACGAGATCGCCCCACCAAGCCAGATAGTAGAGGGGTACAACAACGCCGGGACACAGAGGCATAGCTCATACAATTATATTTTGTCCGGGTCAATGACTATCCTTGTTGAATAATAAATACCTGCGTCAAATATATGGCATCGCATGCTAGTGCAAAGATAGCTTGCATGACATTTTTTTTAAATCCGGTGACCACTAGATGTCCTCGTATATCCACATTTAGATTAACTGTACTTGATTTTTCATCAGTACTGTGAATGACAAGCCCACTGAATCTAGTTTAATAATCTTTATACTCAGCAGGTAGAGGCCTAGGTACTTCAAATCAGTGCTTAATTTGAGCAGGATCATGCCAGAACAGGATCCGGCACCGTTCCGTTCTGGACTGTTTTGTTCCGGAACCTACTTGGCCGAATCCGGTACCTCTCGTGCCATGAAAAATAATTTTCACTTTTTGCTATGTAACAATTATAATAAAAGCGATCAAAGTTCATTCGAGTTGCCTCTTCGTCAATTATCCTGCCCCCTCATCTCTCCCGAGTTGCACTTCATCATTTGTTTCCTTATAGAATCATAGCTGCATGAAGGGTTCTGGAGGAATTTTCTAAAGTTACGGAATTACTGCTGTCTGTTCAGAAATAAATTAAATCATTCAGAATACGTCATGAGAAGCCCTATAATTTAGCTACAGAGGACCAATAGCTTATTTTTTAAATAGCCTAGCTGCGGATTGTAGCCCAATAACAAAGAATAGCCTACAGTCGGGAACGCGAGGCAAATCTGTCAGTGAAAAAACAGCACGCAGACAAAACAGGCCTTTTGCAATATTTCAAATACAATCGAGGGAAAACACAGGTTGAAAAGCAATGACTCTTGCTGAAAAGATAAGACTATGCTGTAGACTACCAAAATATTTGATCAACTCCCAAACATTGTTTTACAAAACAGAGAGAGGGAGAGATAGGCTTTTGACACGAGCGCATCGACAATCTCCAGCGAGTGAGCTGCGCATCATTGGGTGAGTCAGTGAAACTGAAAAGCATTTTTAGGACAAATTTCCTCCTCATATTGTAGCCTACTATATGTTTCTCCACAACCCTAGGCCTATAGGCTATTGATGGATTCAAGACAAGGTCGTTTTTATTGATCTCAGATACTAAGTTTGTCAGTGTCAAAGTAGCCTGCCATTTCGATCATTTGTGCAGATTAAAAAAAGATAATGCCAAAGTCTCCAGTCATGTAAAAGGATGTAGAATTGCACGAAATGCGGTTTTAAAAAGGCCAACACTTTCCCGGACCCTAGGCTACTAAAAATGTTCCCCATGTGTTCACCTAGTGGCTCTACTCTACTGCTCTACCCAAATGTGATGATATGCGTTCAATGCTCTATTATAATAGGTGATCTTTTTTCTCATGAGTTCTGGTACCACAGAGCCCCCCCTCTGGCACCTCCCAATTTACAAATTAAGCTCTGCTTCAAATTTTTATTTTACAAGGCAAGTCAGTTAAAAGCAAATTATTATTTTCATTAAAGGCCTAGGAACAGTGGGTTAACTGCCTGTTCAGGAGCAGATTGACAGATTTGTACCTTGTCAGTTCAGGGATTTGAACTTGCAACCTTTCGGTTACCAGTCCAACACTCTAACCACTAGGCTACTTGTCTTCATGAAGGGTTTCATGTGAGCCTGTTTGCATCCCTCCCAGCTGCCCACTGCATTGAGGCTAGGTAACACAGTCACCACAGATAAATCCATGATAACCAAAAACAAGCATTTCTCAACGGCTGGCCATGCCTTCCTCCTGGCTACTCCAACCTCGGCCAACAGCTCCATGGGAAAGGAAGATGATTCTAAGAAGCAATTTGTTCATTTGGCTGGTGTCAAGTAAAGTATGTGACTAGTACTTACAATAGGAGACATGGTTATGTGATGGGGTGATAGTACTTACAGTAGGAGACATGTGATGGGGCGATAGTACTTACAGTAGGAGACATGTGATGGGGCGATGGTACTTACAGTAGGAGACATGTGATGGGGCGATAGTACTTACAGTAGGAGACATGTGATAGGGCGATAGTACTTACAGTAGGAGACAGCCACGCCAGCAGTGCTTTGTCAACATTGTCCCATCACGCACTAGTGACTCCTGTGGCGGGCCAGGTGCAGTGCATGCAGCAGTGCACGCTGACACGGTCGACACGGCTGGCTTCCAGGTTAAGCGGGCATGGTGTCATGAAGCAGTGTGGCTTGGCTGGGTTGTGTTTCGGAGGACGCACGGCTCTTGGCTCTCGCCTCTCCCAAGTCCATATGGGAGTTGTAGCAATGGGACAAGACTGTAACTACCAATTGGATACCACTAAATTGGAGAAGAAAAAAAAATAATTCACCTTGGGGGTTTGTGGTATATGGCCAATATACCTCCACGTTGCGTTGTGCCTAAGAACAGCCCTTGACCGTGGTATATTGGCCATATACCACACCTCCTTGGGCCTTATTTCTTAATTGTACACATTTGGACACTTTTACAATTATTGTATGGTAAACATTGACATCTGCCTGGGTGGAACACCCTCCATAATGGGTGTCTGTGTGGGACACCCTCCATTACGGCTCCATCAGTGCTGAGCCCTCTCACTCTGATTGTATGGGACACTCAATTACGGCTCCTTGTGTTTCCAATCTTCTTCCTCTGGCAGGATTACTTCCACGTGCAACTGTCAGACGACAAGCAGGTGAGGTACTTCCTGGAGCTGAGCTATGCTGGTGCCATCCTTCGGGACAGCTGGGTCCTGACAGACGTTGGCATCACCCCTAGCAGTGCCATCTGCTGCCTGCTGAAGGTACCAGCCAAACACCTAGCTGTTTCTACCCGTGCTTGAAAATGCATATCAAAGTGAGCTGGCTATTGCTTGAAACAGCTTCATACTATCATTAACATAAAGTGTTTCAGATTTAGTGTGGTAATATATAGTATGGTTATATAGTATGGTTAAATAGTATGGTTATATAGTATGATTATATATATTATGGTGATATAGAGTGTGGTAATATATAGTATGGTTATATAGTATGATTATACAGTATGGTTATATAGTATGATTATATAGTATGATTATATAGTATGGTTATATAGTATGATTATATATATTATGGTGATATAGAGTGTGGTAATATATAGTATGGTTATATAGTATGATTATATAGTATGATTAGGTATGATTAGGTGATTTAGTTCATTCAAACAGGTGCCATTAATACAGGTTACGAGTGGAGGACAGAGGAGCCTCTTAAAGAAGAAGTTACAGGTCTGTGAGAGCCAGAAATGTTGCTTGTTTGTAGGTGACCAAATACTTATTTTCCACCATAATTTGCAAATAAATTCATTAAAAATCCTACAATGTGATTTTTCTGGATTTTTTTTTCTTCTCATTTTGTCTGTCATAGTTGAAGTGTACCTATGATGAAAATTACAGGCCTCTCTCATCTTTTTAAGTGGGAGAACTTGCACAATTGGTGACTGACTAAATACTTTTTTGCCCCACTGTATAGTGTGGTGGTATATAGTATGGCGATATATAGAATGTTGAGGTCACCCATGGTTATGGTAGAGTGATTGGTTAGTAAGGACACTGCTTTATACCGAGACCATGGTTATGGTAGAGTGATTGATTAGTAAGAACACTGCTTCGTGAGTGTGAAGTGTTGTTGTACAGAGGTCCCTGGGTACATGTCCAGAGCCAGACAGGGACAGAACTCACTCTGTTCCACAAAGTTCTGTGGAAGATTTGCTAACAGAGGAGAGTGGTTATGTATCTAAGTACAAATTTAACCATCAGAATAATGTTTATTTGTGTTCCTTACTCCTTACTTACACATCCCATCATTGACATAGTCAAAGCCAGACCTTCTGTCTGTCTCTCCTTCTTGCTGGTTGACTAGAGTGGAAATCTATAGTATTGTATGGTTGACCTGGGATAGAGCTGAAATGTGGCCCGATGTAGTGTTGCCTTTGTACCAAACACCCTTACAGTCATAAACCTTTTCCCCATGTAATCGCCTCGACCTCAGTCTGGTGTTCGCTAACAGTATCTGAAGAGTCTGTATACCCAGTGGTGTATAGTACAGTAGAGCACAGCAGACTACAGTAAAGTACAGCAGACAGAGTACAGTAGAGTACAGTAGAGTACAGTAGAGCACAGCAGAGTACAGCAGAGTACAGTAGAGCACAGCAGAGTACAGTAGAGTACAGTAGAGCACAGCAGACTACAGTAAAGTACAGCAGACAGAGTACAGCAGAGTACAGTAGAGTACAGTAGAGCACAGCAGAGTACAGCAGACTACAGTAGAGCAGACTACAGTAGAGTACAGTAGAGTACAGTAGAGCACAGCAGAGTACAGCAGACAGAGCACAGCAGAGTACAGTAGAGTACAGCAGAGTACAGCAGAGTACAGTAGAGCACATCAGGCCGTATAGTAGGAGAAGAAGAGGCCCTTTGGGTTCATTGAAATACATATTCATAATATTTCTGTTAACAATTTAATCTGCACCCAGATTAGTCTTCAATTTAATTTTCACCCAGATTAGTGTTCAATTTAATCTGCACCCAGATTAGTGTTCAATGTGATAGAACAAAACTCAGTACAGCACATGAATTAGAAAATGTTGTTACAAATTTGAGCCACGAGATGGTGGTAGATTATAAATTTAAATAGCATGGACCTTTGATTTGTCTCTGGATAGAAATTGCCCTTGGGCACAGATCTAGGATCAGTTTACTCTCACCAAATCCTAACCTTTACCATTAGCAGTAAAAACACAAACCAGACCTAAGATCAGTGCAAAGGAGCCACTTCATCTTACCCCTGTAATTATATGACTCCTAACTTATATATACTGAGTGTACCAAACATTAGAAACACCTTCCTAATATTGAGTTGCACCCCGCCTTTTGCCATCAGAACAGCCTCAATTTGTTGGGGCATGGACTCTATAAGGTGTTTGAAAGCGTTCCCCAGGGATGCTGGCCCATGTTGACTCCAATGCTTCCAACAGTTGTGCCAAGTTGGCTGGATGTTCTTTGGGTGGTGGACCATTCATGATACACACAGGAAACTGTTGAGTGTGAAAATCCCCAGCAGCATTGCAGTTCTTGACACAAACCGGTGCACCTGGCACCTACTACCCCGTTCAAAGGCACTTAAATATTTTGCCTTTTGCCATCAATTCTTTAACCTGTCCACTCCCCTTCATCTACACGGAAGTGGATTTAACAAGTGACATCATTAAGGAATCATAGCTTTCACCTGGATTCACCTGGTCAGTCTTTGTCATGGAAAGAACAGGTGTTCATAATGTTTTGTTTACTGGGTGTATAAACACAACATAGGTATTTATGTAAAACAAGTGAATTTACTGTATGTCCATGGTCTTATACTTCAGCGGGAGCCGGTGGTGCGTGTGTTCAGTGCTGTGACGGGGGAGACCCTCTCAGTCTTGGGCACTGTGTTTCTCCTGAGTACGTCTGTGGCCAGGCTCATGACCCTGGTGTCCCAGCAGTGTGGGCTTCCCGTCAGCTCCTTCAGACTGAGCTCTCCCACCGGCCTGCAACTCTACGACTGCAACCGGCTGCACGACTACGCCATTGACCTGGGCATGGCCTTCCTTGTGCAGTAGATCAATGGTCCTCTGTCTCAACACCTTATGGATGTAACACAGAGACAAATGGACTGTATGGAACACATTCTTGGTTCATGGCAACCAGGAGGACAACCTGCATGTGTCTCTGTCTCCCAGGGGCTACTCTACGGTTGGACACCTGGGATGGGTGGGCGGAGTTCCTCAGAGGCTGCTTCCTGTGACACAGACTGACCGTCCAACGACACCTGTCTAGGGAGAGACCTGTGAAGTCAGAATACACATCTACACACTGAACTGTATGATAGACTTACTATCAACAGTGATGGTACTGAACCTTTATTTAGCTTTCAATGATGGTACTGACCCTGTATATAGCTTACAATGATAGTACTGACCCTGTATATAGCTTTCAATGATGGTACTGACCCTGTATATAGCTTACAATGATAGTACTGACCCTGTATATAGCTTACAATGATAGTACTGACCCTGTATATAGCTTACAATGATGGTACTGACCCTGTATATAGCTTACAATGATAGTACTGACCCTGTATATAGCTTACAATGATAGTACTGACCCTGTATATAGCTTACAATGATGGTACTGACCCTGTATATAGCTTACAATGATGGTACTGACCCTGTATATAGCTTACAATGATAGTACTGACCCTGTATATAGCTTACAATAATGGTACTGACCCTGTATATAGCTTACAATGATAGTACTGACCCTGTATATAGCTTACAATGATAGTACTGACCCTGTATATAGCTTACAATGATAGTACTGACCCTGTATATAGCTTACAATAATGGTACTGACCCTGTATATAGCTTACAATGATAGTACTGACCCTGTATATAGCTTACAATGATAGTACTGACCCAGTATATAACTTACAATGATGGTACTGACCCTGTATATAGCTTACAATGATAGTACTGACCCTGTATATAGCTTTCAATGATGGTACTGACCCTGTATATAGCTTACAATGATAGTACTGACCCTGTATATAGCTTACAATGATAGTACTGACCCTGTATATAGCTTACAATGATAGTACTGACCCTGTATATAGCTTACAATGATAGTACTGACCCTGTATATAGCTTACAATGATAGTACTGACCCTGTATATAGCTTACAATGATAGTACTGACCCTGTATATAGCTTACAATGATAGTACTGACCCTGTATATAGCTTACAATAATAGTACTGACCCTGTATATAGCTTACAATGATAGTACTGACCCTGTATATAGCTTACAATAATAGTACTGACCCTGTATATAGCTTATATTCTCGTGTTTTTTTCCTTCATACGTTTTTTCTCTTACCCTGATATTTAATACTGCATTGTGGGAAAGAGCTTGCAAATAAGCATTTTACTGTACTGTTTTATAACCCACTGTATCTTGTGAACTTGACAAAAAAAACTTGAAACGTGTTATAAATACATTGATTCTGTATTATTCCAGGTTCCAGCTCCGGGTGGCACTCTACATCGCTGCTTCTCTGGGCCACCTGGACCTGGCCGGCTGGCTGCTGGAGAGGGGGGTGCGTGTCATTGAGCCGGCGGGGGTTCACCCTTACCGTGAGTGGTGCCACCAGACAGCCCACCCCGACGTCGCCAAGTGTCCCGCTGTCGCCTCCATCGAGCACGGCCAGCTCACCATCCTCAAACTCTTTATCGCCAGCAGCGTTCTGACCCTTGCCTGTCGGGATCCCCAGGGTCGTGACCCCCTGAGGATCGCCCTTCAGTACGGCCACAGGGAGTGTGTGCGTCACCTGGCCACCAAGCTGTGCTCTGTGGTAGTCCTCCCAGGTATGGCCCTGCCCATGCGGACATACCTCCAGATAAAGGGCTGGGTGAGGCTGGGGCAGAGGAGGGCAGCATCCAGGCACTGTATGGGCCTCAACAGGGCTCCGTTCAGGACCAGGGTGGGCGACACGGTCCTGGTGGACGGCTTCACCCTCCCCAAGATGTCATCCAAGCCCAGGAGGAGTGAGGCCAAGGCGGGTATCAGGGTGATGTCCACAGCCTCTCAAAGTTTGACCCCCATCAACTGCCCATCTCATGTAACCTGCCCGCTCCGCGCCCTGGCATCCCAGGATAAACCTCTTCAACTACCGAAGCTACACCCTGTGGCCACGAGGGATGAAAGAGAGAAGAAGAGGGGATGGGAAGGGATGTGAGGAGGATGAGAGTGGGGATCAGAACAGCAACCAATGGAGGAGCAGAGTCCCGCTCCCGCCCATTTCCAGAGACACCAATCTCAGACCTGTGTTTGACTCGCCAAACTCCGCCCAGATACTCACCACCTCACTGGAGGCCTTTTCTCCCCACTGCGACCGCACACCCAGAGAAAACGCCATATACTGTTTGGCCTTGGCCAGGTTAGTCCAAGTTTAAATGACAGCTACGGTGAATATGAATATTTCTCTGTAGGTTTCTTATGAAAGGTGTGAATACTGTCAGAAGAAGCCTCCTATAATCAGTGGTGGTGGGGGGGAACACATGTAAAAGCTGTTTACACACTTTTTATTTTATTTTGTTCGAGCATTTACCCACCTTTTGTGGAAGATGCATTGAAAGTAGAGGGAGCGTTACTTCTTTAATCCTGAACGGCAATCAGCATTTACCAGTCAATGGTTTTACCACTACATCACTGCCTATGATATACCCTTATCCTCCCTGAATAGATTTCAGTACAAACAAATCATGAGCCAACCATCATGCTTAGAAGGTACATAGTCAAATCAAATCAACTCAAACTTTATTTGTCACATGCGCTGAATACAACAAGTGTAGATCTTTCCGTGAAATACTTTACTTACAAGCCCTTAACAAACAGTGCAGTTCAAGAAGAGTTAAGAGAATATTTACCCAATAAACTAAAGTAACAAATAATAAAACAGTTGAACTTGTCCGGTGGCCATTTTATTAATTGTTCAGCAGTCTTATGACTTGGGGTTAGAAGCTGTTATAGGTTTACCCTAACAAGTCCTGAAACAAATCATGAGCCAACTATCATGCTTAGAAGGTATATAGTGTCAGTCTTATTGGTTCACCCTAACAAGTTGTTTCAGTATGGGGAGAGGATAGGATGTAAGTGCGCTTCATTAATGTATTGAGGCCATTACATATACAGTATTTCACAATGCTAGGACACAGATTTGGTCTCCTAACCTTGTTCTGGTTGATTGACTCTCTAACAGTGCCTTCACACAGAGACCATGGTTGCAGCAGCTGAATGTAGCGCGGACTCTGGCCAGGAGGAGTGCTCAGCACATTGGTTAGACACCAGGATCCTGGTCATTAGGCAGATTAAACATACTGAAACAAGGAGGGACAACCTGGAATTGTCCAAAAAGGAACTCTTATTTAATTTATTTTTTAATTTTTTACAGTGAACAAGATGAGACTTTGGAACGGATGATGCCTGAAACAATGCGGACGACTTAGAATTCCGTTCCTTTTGATGAGGCTTATAGATATAGTCTTTGCCTGTTTGATGGTTAGTCTGAGGGCATAGCAGGATTACATATAAGTATCTGGATTAGTGTCCCGCTCCTTGAAAGAAGCAGCTCTAGCCTTTAGCGCGGTGTGGATGTTGCCTGTAATCCATGGCTTCTGTCGGGGATATGTACATACGGTCACTGTTGGCACGACGTTGTCGATCCACTTATTGATTTAGCCTGTGACTGAGGTGGTATACTCCTCAAAGCATGTGGATGAATCGCAGAACATATTATAGTCTGTGCTAGCAAAACAGTCAACATATGACAACAAATGAATGCAATCTCATTTAATGAGGAAAATTATCTTGGGTTGGAGAAGCTTCTAGTGATGGCTCTATACATTCTGGTGAAAAGGGAGGGTTTGCGACTCTTCTCTTCAGGTGGGAAGGAATATGCGATGTCATTTCCCTCTGGAGCAAAGGAGCCATGAGAATTTGTCCTCGACTCTGCAAAGAAAGACCATCCAGTATGTCATGGGTAACAATTCAGAGCAGAGTGCAATGTCTTTCCAAATGAATTAGTTGAACGCTAAAGTAATAATATCTTAGTCTTGAATGAGCAGCAGCAGGGCTTACCTGTAAAGTACACAGTAGGGGAAGTGTTCTGAGGCTGGTACTCCATAGACTTTTGAGGACAGTGGTCCTTTCTAACTTTCTTGGAACCCTGTTTGGTGGGAAAAGGCACATTAAAACAAACTGTTATATATCTTAAAGTACAGTATATCAACTGCAAAAAGGCAATACAATGCTAAAATACTGAATTATATAAACAAATAATATCTCATACATTCAAAAGCAGTGTTATTCATGAAAAATCTGTACTTGTACTATACCTTTATGTTAAAGCATATCTTGCTGAACATGGTTTTCTTGCTTTTCTTGGACTTGAAGATGGGGATCTGCTCTCCAGTACTGCTGGTGCTATCCCTTACCAAATCCAACATCCCTTCTACAATGTCACTGGTGGCCATGCTGGTACCGGACTCAAAATAACATTTGGCATTGGCTTTGGTGATCATTTGATGACTTGAGCCAACTGATAAGGCATCCATCATTTTGTTGACCATGACCTTCGTGAGCTGATTCATTGTGTCACTATCCTCTGGCTTGCTCTGATTGAGCTGGATAGGAAAGACCATGCAAGTAGAGGTGCTTGGTTCATTCTGGACTGAAACATCAATGTTGATATTTTCATACTCATCTAACCACTGTTTTAGGAAGCCCTTCACTGTCTCTTCAGCAAATATCTGGAGAAGCTGAGAGGAGAGCTTCCTGGATATGGCACATTGTTCCTTTCCCCATTTCAGCCTTGAAAGAATGGAGTCTGAAGCACTTCTGGCTGCTGCCAATGTTAAGACCTGTGGAGTGCTGTGGCTGTCCTGAAGGGCTATCACTTTATCCACAAATTCATGACTGAAAATGTGGATGGTCCCAGTGGAAATTATTTTTCTCAATTTCCTAACAGCAGATCGGAGGTTGTCAGGATGAGAAGCACCCTGTCCATCTTCCTGTGTGTTCTCAACACTTTCCACCATTTCGTCCACTACCACCCCAGCAGCTTGCCTGACTTTGTCCACATAGGATGGGGGAAGTAAGTTCTCTGTGTGAAACAAGTCCTGAATGATCATGTTTCTTACAATGGGAAAGTCACTCTGAGCAGATAATTCAGTGGGGATGGGAGTACCGGGCAAGGTGAAGTCCCATTCTGACTGCTTTGATTTTGAAGTAGGTGTTAGAGAGATGGAGGAGCGTGAAGAAGAGGTATTTCTTGTATTTTGGCTGTCAGCACTCCTACAACGGATCGTGCCAATATCCTCCAGCATGGATCCTGAGAGCTTAGTGGTTTTAGGTAGTAATTTGTGCGGAATGTCCACACAGGCATCGTTTCCACCAGGTGTAACACTGCTCTGGTTGACCTCAAGATGGCCGAGACTTGCTCTTTGTGAAGCAGGACTGCTTTGATATGTAAATATTTGGATTGAACCAAGTGTTGTGTCTGACATTTGAAGATCTTTTCTGAGAAACTCCGTAATCTTACTTTGCAGACTGTAGTAGATGTTACGAGCAACAGACCAGATTCTTTTCTCAGAAACCTGTCCAGTGGTGAGCAGGGAGGTTCCAGATACCATGTCAGATGATTGGGTGGTCTGGGTGAGCTCCTGCAGATCTTTCACTATGGTTTGTATAATATCAGTAGATGTGGTGGATGTACATACAGACTGGAGGTACTTATCTGTTGTACCTTCCTCCACAATGTTAAATGATCTAGAGAGGACCTCACTCACTCCTTTCTCAGCTTTGGTTTGGAACTCATGACTAGAACGTTTTTGGAGGCTCTTTGTTGAAAGACTGTGGGAAGATGCAATGCCTTTGGAGGCAGCCATGCTGCAATCTAGACTTACTGGAGAGGTTCGCTCAGTAGAACCTTGGAGACGTTCAAACATGTCTTCACATGGTGTTGGGGACCTTGACAAGGAGATGTCCTTCAGCTGAGACAGAACACCATCTACCAATATGTTGACCTCAAGGGACATATCAGATATTTTCTTTCCTACTGTGGAGAAGCAAGGTGCATTTGATGTCTGATCCTCGCATGAGGTCAAGATTGTTGAAATGACCTGTTTGGCACTATTGTTCATTAGACCCTCGTCTGTTTCAGTCCAGAGAAGTTTTGAACTCTCGCTGACACCCATGTGTAGAGTCACTTCCTGGTTCAAACTGGGCAAGTGAGGCACACTCTTACTAGCTTGCGTCAAGTTCTGGCTTGCCAAACCAAGGTACTCCTTAGTCACAAGATGTCCAGAGTCCTCTGTGGGTGTATGGCTAGACATTCTTCTCTGCACGTCTGACCTCCGCCGGTGAATGGTGAAGCCCTTTAATGTCTTCTTAATATTGTTATATAAACTAGTGGTAGCAGACCAGATCCTGCTCTGAAGCTTTTGTGCATTTTCCTGGAGGTCAGGTTCTCTTTCCTCTACTTCTGCAGGTTGCGCCAAGCTCTGCAGGTCTTCCACAAATGTGTCAATGATGCCAAAGGCAGCAGAATCCACACAAATATCCTTTGACAAGGTTCTCTGGTTTTGAACGGAACAAGACCTGGATGCTACAGAATAAGCAGGCTGTGCACTAGTTAAGCTACTGTTGGACTTTTTAACTAGGAACTCACTCACTGCTTGAGTGGTGTCTCTCTTGAATTCCTCACTTGAGAGTTGTTTCATGCAATCTAACAGACTGGTCAAAGAAGCTGTGGCCTTACTTCTGCTGTCCTCAATTTGACAGGAGAACTCATATACTATTGGTGATGAGGCCCTGGAATGGGAGATATCCCCAAGCTGAGCCAGAACGCCATCTACAAATTGTTGTCTCTCAATAGAGAAGTCTGATCCTTTTTCTCCAACAGTGTACAGGGGGTCCTCCTTTGACATCTCAGTCTTGTACAAGACCAGAAGCTCTGAGATGACTTCTTTGGTGCAAGTTGTCAGAAGTAGCTTGCTTTCTTCTGACTCAGTTTGTGCCCAAAGAAGTTTTGAGCACTCACTTAGGCCTCTTTGTAAAGTAACTTCACCAGTGGACTCTGGCAACTGAGGCTCACTCTTACTGGGCCTATATTTCATGTCTAAGCAAGGAAGTGGAACTGTCTCCTTAAACTCAGCATTTGTGATGTTGTCATCAGATGTGACAATGCTCTTTAGGGCAAATCTCTGAAGCTTGCCGAAATAATCTTTCAAGTTGTTTTGGATGCTGTGGTAAATGTGAACAGCAGCAGACCAGGCACTCTTCTGTTGGGGACTCTCTTCAGATTCAGCCAAGGACTTCATATCTGACACGAAAGTCTTAACAACTACTGACGCTGCTGAGCCCACTGGGTGAATTGACTCTGTCTTTACAATGCCAGATAATGTTTGACCTGATACAGCACCTGTTAACTCAGACTGAACGACTGAACTAGGAAAGCTCAAACTACTGACTTTTTTGGCAAGAACTCCACTCACTGCTTGTATTGCTGATGTTTGAAACTCCCGGCTGGAGAGTTTTTGGATGCTCTTAGATGTGAGCGTGCAGGAGGAACCAGATTCACTAATATTGTAGCTGCTCTCGTATTTCCTTATCAGGGCATCAAGATCCTCAATGAAGCCAACATGCGATGCCAAAAACGTGATCTTGTCCTTCAGATCTTTCAGCAAATTCTGTTCGTTCTCGTCAACAAAAGCCACCATTGTGATCATGGTCATGACTTGCCCTGTTAGACTCTTGCTCTCTTGGTCAACTTTTTCAAGTTTAGCAGCCAGCTCTTTCACCATGCTCTCAGTCACCGTGGTCTGTGAGTCTCCCCTTACCGGTGTCACTTGAGAGATTTGGCTAGTGGAGGCACTCTTAACGACCACTGATACGGCCGACTTGACATCTTTAATCACTTCTGCCATTACAGCAGGGGTCATCTTCGGAGAGCCTGCACTTCCAGATGGAGAATTGGACATGCATGCAAGTTTGGAGAGAGATCCTTGCAGGCTGTCCTGCACACAGGTGACGAGGGTGTCCTCTGAGACACCTAAGAGGACTTGTAGCGAGTCAGAGTTGGTTGTCTTCTTCTGCACATCAGACAGAGAGGTTCTTGAAAAAAAAACAGAAATCATCACAGTCAAACAAATAATATGTAAGGCTGTGAGGAACGTTGCTCTGGTGGAGGTGTGTCAAACACATCTGCACCATTGAAAATAGTGGGGGAATCGTTGCTTTTGCTCTGGGAAAACACCTTAGTGTGGTGGAGGTGTGTCAACCACATCTAATAATTAAAAATTATAATTTATTCAACTTCTATAGTTCTTTTCATTACAGAAAGATAAAAGAGAAAAGCTTCTGCTGGTTTGGAGAAGAAAAAAAAATACTAAATTATTCTGTTTTAAAGTCAAATAATATGATAAATTAGAGTACTTTTTTTGTATAAGTAATTTGTATTGAAACTGGCTTGTACAGTTGAAGTCAGAAGTTTACATACACTTAGGTTGGAGTCATTAAAAGTCGTTTTTCAACCACTCCACAAATTCCTTGTTAACAAACTCTAGTTTTGGCAAGTCGGTTAGGACATCTACTTTGTGCATGACAAGTAATTTTTCCAACAATTGTTTACAGACAGATTAGTTAACTTAGAATTCACTGTATCTCAATTCCAGTGGGTCAGAAGTTTACATGCACTAAGTTGACTGTGCCTTTAAACAGCTTGGAAAATTCCAGAAAAGGATGTCATGGCTTTAGAAGCTTATGTTAGGCTAATTGACATCATTTGAGTCTGTGGATGTATTTCAAGGCCAACCTTCAAACTCAGTGCCTCTTCGTTTGACATCATGAGAAAATCAAAAGAAATCAGCCAAGACCTCAGAAAAATAATTGGTTCATCCTTGGGAGCAATTTCCAAATGGCTGAAGGTACCACGTTCATCTGTGCAAACAATAGTACGCAAGTATAAACACCATGGGACCACACAGCCGTCATACCACTCAGGAAGGAGACGCGTTCTGTCTCCTAGAGATGAACGTACTTGGGTGCGAAAAGTGCAAATCAATCCCAGAACAACAGCAATGGACCGTGTGAAGATGCTGGAGGAAACAGGTACAAAAGTATCTATATCCACAGTAAAACGAGTCCTATATCGACATAACCTGAAAGGCCGCTCAGCAGGGAAGAAGCCACTGCTCCGGAAGCCGCCATAAAAAACCCAGACTACGGTTTGCAACTGCACATGGGGACAAAGATCATACTTTTTGGAGAAATGTCCTCTGGTCTGATGAAACAAAAATAGAACTGTTTGGGCATAATGACCATCATTATGTTTGGAGGAAAAAGGGTGAGGCTTGCAAGCCAAAGAACACCATCCCAACCGTGAAGCACGGTGGTAGCAGAATCATGTTGTGGGGGTGCTTTGCTGCAGGAGGGTCTAGTGCCCTTCACAAAATAGATAGCATCATGAGGCTGGACAATTATGTGGATATATTGAAGCAACATCTCAAGACTTCAGTCAGGAAGTTAAAGCTTGGTCGCAAATGGGTCTTCCAAATGGACATGACCCCAAGCATACTTCCAAAGTTGTGGCAAAATGACTTAAGAACAACAAAGTCAAGGTATTGGAGTGGCAATCACAAAGCCCTGACCTCAATCCTATAGAACATTTGTGGGCAGAACTGAAAAAGCTTGTGCGAGCAAGGAGGCCTACAAACCTGACTCAGTCATACCAGCTCTGTCAGGAGGAATGGGCCAAAATTCTCCCAACTTATTGTGGGAGCTTGTGGAAGGCTACCCAAAACATTTGACCCAAGTTAAACAATTTAAAGGCAATGCTACCAAATACTATTTGAGTGTATGTAAACTTCTGACCCACTGGGAATGTGGAGAAAGAAATAAAAGCTGAAATAAATTATTCTTTCTTCTTCTATTATTCTGACATTTCACATTCTTAAAATAAAGTGGTGATCCTAACTGACCTAAAACAGGGAATTTTTACTAGGATTAAATGTCAGGAATTGTGAAAAACTGAGTTTAAATGTCCTTGGCTAAGGTGTATGTAAACTCTGAATTAAACTTTATATGGCCATATCTATCCTCTAAAAAAAATGTGAAATTTCTATAAACATCAAATACTGTTTAAGGACAATCATAAATAAAGGGCAGTATTGAAGAATGGTTACAGACATACCTCATGGCTGGCTTGGGCAATGGTTTTGGGCAGTAGCTTCCACTGCCCAGACTGCCCATCTCCTTAGTCAGGTAAATCTCATTGAACTTAAGTTGTTGTGATTCCTGCTCTTCTTCCTCTTCCTGATCCATACAGTTGGAGGAAGGGTAGGGAGTCGGGATGCGAAATATATTGAAAGACTTTCGACTGCCTGGCCTCTTAGGTACACCAGCCTCAGTAAATCTCACGCGGGACTTGGTGCTAACCTTATCGTCTAACAGACTGGTGAGTGACGCTGTGAGAGATCTCTGTGACAATGGAGGGGAGGCAGCATCTTGGATGCCCAGTAGTTCGTAAAGACCTGGGATGATGATCTGCATCAGCTTGTCCGATAAAAACTGGACAATCCTCAGACACAAGCCGGCAAGCTGTTGTTTTGTCAGCTGTATTCCAGAAACAGAAGTAGTGTTTTAAAATGTTGCATAGTGCGTCTTTCAAAAGCTTATGAACAAGGTTAAACATTCAGTGATCATTGTATTCTAAATAAGCTTTCAGATCTTACCGGGTCAGAAATGCCATTATGAATCCTACTCCATTGCCTGAAAATGATTCATATGAATTATTCATATTAATAGTATTAATATTGTCAGAAATGTCGGTCAGTAGAGTCATCAGATTAAACAGTATTTTACACATGCTTTGTAGCAATTGTTTTGACAACATTGTGATGTGATGTAACTTTTTCCGCAATGGAAATGTAGTTGATGAATCTGCTTTCATACAATCCTTTACAGGTTTGATAGTAGTACTGTACCAAATAAAATAGAACATACTCCTCAGTTAGGTTCTGCAGGAAGTTGATAATCAGTGAAAAAGACTCAAGATTTTTCGCACTGTTGAGGCTCTCTTCTTCTGTGGTTTCCACAGTGCTGCTTTGCTTCTGGTAGAAATAAACATTATGAGTCTCAAATAATGGCACCAACAGAGTCAAACTTAACATATACAACAAATATCATACTGAAAGAACTTATGAACCGTTAGAGAATGGAGGAGCATTGGCAACATTGGACAAATTTAAACAACTGAAACACAACAGAGATGGTTGTGGTACGTCAACATTGCCAATCATAGCATCACTATAACATTTTATTGGATTAATGTTGTAATATGAAATGACAAGGTCAACTTACCATCTCATTGACAGCTTCAGAGGTCAGGTGGTCATCCATCACACAGACAGGCAGGTCTAGAGACTGGGACAAGGCTCTATGGTCATAACCAGCAGAGAATGGAAACATCAGAGCAGTCCCAATGGAAGAATCTAACCACTGTCTTCATGTCAAAGACTCACTTAGTAGTTAATACATGGCCACAAATAATGAGCGGTTCAAATAGATCGGCTGGGGACTTGACCCTACAAATGACTCCATGAATGACGCCTGACCTGCCCCATAACAAGTTCTTTCTTATTAGTCTCTCTCTCTTAATCTCCACACAAATATCTAACTGGACAGAGTGTAAGTGGCCTTACCTGACTGTCTCAGTGTCAGAAACATCATAGTCTTGTTGTTCTACGTCCTCCAGGGACATCTCAGCTACAGCAGACGGGGCAAAGCCCGGGATGATCTCTCAAACTGAAAATAATGACTGTTTATGTGAACTGAACCATTTACAGTGGCTTGCGAAAGTATTCACCCCCCTTGGCATTTTCCCTATTTTGTTGCCTTATAACCTGGAATTAAAATAGATTTTTGCACTGTCAACTGTGGGACCTTAGGTATGTGCCTTTCCAAATCACGTCCAATCAATTGAATTTACCACAGGTGGACTCCAATCATGTTGTAGAAATACCTCAAGGATGATCAAGGGAAACAGGATGCACCGGTGCTCAATTTCGAGTCTCATAGCAAAGGGTTTGAATACTTATAAGGTATTTCTGTTTTTTTCCGTTTTAAATTGCAAAAATGTCTAAAAAACAGTTTTTGCTTTGTCATTATAGGATATTGTGTGTAGATTGATGAGGAAAATGTTGTATGTAATCCATTTTAGAATAAGGCTGTAACGTAAAAAATGAAATGTGTAAAAAGTCAAGGGGTCTGAATACTTTCCAAATGCACTGAAGCAGTCTATAAGATATATCTTAATACAGTTTAGCTTGTTATTTTCTTCCATCTGGCAATATCATATTAATGGGTTAAATCTATTTAGTTTGTTTTGTTGCTAGTATTTGTATTAATTGTTTGAAAACACAAGTATTATCTACTTTCTGAAGGACAGCCAAGTTGATAGGCAACATAGAACCTACAGACAATTATGACATCATTGGAACACATGCACGTGTCACAAACACCTTTAGCCCAAAAAAGCAGTGTAGCAGTGCTGCCCAAGCTGGGGGCGATACACTTTTATTAGGCTTTTATTCAGATTCACAAACAATGCTCTACTTGAAGTCAAAGAGTAAACATGTAGCAACATGGCTGAGCTTTAACGTGTAAGTAGAAGTTGACACTAAGCATATGTATAATCCTAAAATGCTTGCCCTAAATACCAGTCTAGAACCCAGGTATGTCTCCTGCTATTTATAGTATCTTTCAAGTACATCTTATTACAGTTTAGGCCTATCTTATTATTTTCTTCCATCTAGCAATATAATTTTAAGGGCAAATACACACACATGTGTTGTAGGCCAATGAACTCCATAGTTTTAGTTATAGTCATAGTTTTTCCAGGACACCTACACCACCCGATGTTACAGGAAGGCCATAAAGATCATCAAGGATAACAACCACCCGAGCCACTGCCTGTTCACCCCGCTATCATCAAGAAGGTGAGGTCAGTACAGGTGCATCAAAGCAGGGACCGAGAGACTGAAAAACAGCTTCTATCTCAAGGCCATCAGACTGTTAAACAGCCACCACTAACATTGAGTGGCTGCTGCCAACACACTGACTCAACTCCAGCCACTTTAATAATGGGAATTGATGGGAAATGATGTAAAATACATCACTAGCCACTTTAAACAATGCTACCTAATATAATGTTTACATACCCTACATTATTCATCTCATATGTATACGTATATACTGTACTCTATATCATCTACTGCATCCTTATGTAATACATGTATCACTAGCCACTTTAACTATGCCACTTTGTTTACATACTCATCTCATATGTATATACTGTACTCGATACCATCTACTGTATCTTGCCTATGCTGCTCTGTACCATCACTCATTCATATATCTTTATGTACATATTCTTTATCCCCTTACACTGTGTATAAGACAGTAGTTTTGGAATTGTTAGTTAGATTACTTGTTGGTTATTACTGCATTGTCGGAACTAGAAGCACAAGCATTTCGCTACACTCGCATTAACATCTGCTAACCATGTGTATGTGACAAATACAATTTGATTTGATTAGATTTTAATCAGAGTTTATAATAAGGAAGGGGAATTCTGTAACAGTTTATGACATCAAAGGTATGGCAGCTATGGAGCATCATTTTCAAAACAATGTCCAAAGCGGGAAATCATTGGATGTGATTCATTCGATTCTATGCAATTTCATCTTTGAGGACTGACATGGAAGCAACCATTACACAACCTTGAACTCAATAACCCCACCCCAGTTTCAGAAGAGATATCAAACCATATCTTGTCATTCTGTATTGCATTCTGTATTACATCCATCACAACTGGACAGTGATGGATGGCTATATGGAGCATCCTTGTCCATCATGTTCAGTGTGTTAGTGCTCTCACCACAGCGAGGCAGCAGAGTACCAGTTGAGGTAGGTGCAGGCAGAGCGTAGTAATTAAAGGCAGTGGTAGCCTATCCATCCCCATATCAACACCTGCAGCATCTCATGACACGCGCTCACACTCCCCCATTTACCACAACTTCCAAACTAACTGGACCTAAAACAATGTGTAACTTCGTGGCCATTCCAAGTCAGGATCACACCTAATACCAAATAGCTAAAGAGGATAAACCACAAATAAATTCATGTTTTGTAGGGGGGAGTTGACGATTATGTGGTGGTTGTTTCACTATCGATGATGAAATTGCATTAAATCAAAAGAGTCAGACCCAATGATTTACTGTTCGTAAGGACAGAGTGCCACTAGTAATATTGAACATTAAGTCGAAATGTAGCTAGGGGAGTTCAAGATCCAAGATCACATTTTCTTTCTATGGATTAGCCCATCTGTCAAGTGTTGGTTGTCCAGTAAAAAACTCAAACTTCGAATTAAGATTATCAATCAGATTCTGTGATCAATGTGAATCTGTGAACAGTCTTGTGAATCTTTACTAGAGTCCCCATTAGCTAACGCTATAACGTTAGCTAATCTTCCTGTGGTCCAACACCAATTGATAAGACATTACAAACAATTACAAATGAAGACTTTACAAACATTTAACAAGTAGACAATACAGACAATTAAAATACCTGACATTCAACATTCAGTTGATGCTTTGTAGGTGATGCAATAGCTGTAAACTATAGAGCTCGTGGCCAAGGTGAGTTAAGCGGCTAGAGTGGTTTCCTGTATGCCCATGCTGCACATAGCCCACCCCAATGCACTAGTTAGCCTAGTAAACAAGCCTATACACCGCGGGTAAATTGACACTATTCACTGTTACAGTGGTCAGAGATCACAGCCAGAAGCCTACCACTACCAACGGGCTACAACTGTTCAGTATTGTTGTCTAATTTATGGACATCGTCTATGTGACTTTTTTTTAAATTATCAAGTAGGCCCAACACAGCTTCAGAAGATGTAGGTACATTTGACCAATATTCATGTATCCATTTTTCAGTTAGCATGGTCATGTTACCTTTCACGTGAGAAATATTAACCAAAGCATCATTTTCCCTTGCTTATCTCCTTCAAAATACTGCAAGCTACAGAGCTATATAAATAATGACTTATTGGCATGATTCCATACCTTATTATTGACTTCAATTGGAGGTGCAATTCACTCCTTTTGATGAGTAGGTTTGGTCCTCATTTCCAGAGCAAATGTGCAACAGTTCTACACACACATATTTAACTGTCTGTTTTCATTACATCATCAGCTACCTTTGTTACATCACAAAGCCAGCTGGCTAAATCTGGCACATTTACAGAAATACAGTAGATTGTCCCTGTCAAATACATTTGATAAAAAATAAATGTCCAAAACAAACAGTGGTGGAAAAAGTCCTCAATCAGTCAGTTGCAAACAGTATGACTCAAGTAAATGTGAAAGTTGCCCAGTAAAATACTACTTGGGAAGTATTTGGTCTGAAATATTCTCAAGTATCAAAAGTAAAAATAATTTAAAAAATGAAGCAAAGCAGACAACACAATTGTATTGCTTTTTTTGAATGTAAGAATAGCCAGGGGCACACTCCAACACTTAGACATCATTTATAAACTAAGCATTTGTGTTTATTGAGTCTGCCAGATCAGAGGTAGGGGATGTTCTCTTGATAAGTGTGTGAATTGGACCATTTTCCTGTCATACAAAGCATTCAAAATGTACTTTTGGGTATCAGGGAAAGTGGATGGAGTCAAAAGTACATTTTTGTCCTTTATGAATGTCCTGAAGTTGTCAAAAATATAAATAGTTAAAGTACAGATACCCCCAAAACGATTTAAATCATTTTTACTTAAGTACTTTGCACCACTGAAAACAAACCTTTTCTAATGTCTCTATATCACTGGCTTGCAGGGTTTTCACCATTGACCCTTCATGTAATGGTATCGAAGTTCAAGATCCATCTTGGCTTAATGTAGGTAACAAGTATTGAAGGTGTATAACTTAAACTTTTGTTAGACAACGTTCACGTTCGTAATGATAGTTTATTACACTTGTCTGAGCAGTCAAACTGGTATGAAAAATATCCCATTCATAATAGAAAAGACAATGTTCAGAATACCTGGAGTGACAATTGATGGAAAGGGTTTACAGCATTACAAAAGTTTGATTAAAAACGGAATATTTATTCACCCACAATTTATTCTTGGCGCACTCTTTCAACTTGAAAATTAAGTTATGTTCAAAGATATTTAGATTTTTGTGGCTTAAAAATAGAGTACAAACTCAGTCTGTACATCACTTTAATATGAATGACCAATGTCAAGGCATCATGATACAGAGAAAGACATACAAATGCTACAGTCAACCAACATCAAATAAATGCTGATGACAGACTTATTTATGCAAAAAACAGGGGGTAAATTAATTTAGATACAGTCACAAGCTCCAATCTGAATGGCAGCAGGGAGAATATGATGTGGACACCAAGGAACTTAATTCTCAATCCGCTCCACTACAGCCCTGTTGATGTGAATGGGGGAGTGTTCTGCCCCCCTTTTCCTGTAGTCCACGATCATCTCCTTTGTTTTGCTCATGTTGAGGGAGAGGTTGTTGTTCTGGCACCACACTGCCAGGTCTCTGACCTCCTCCCTATAGGCTGTCTCATCATTGTCGGTGATCAGGCCCACCCCTGTTGTGTCGTCAGCAAACTGAATGATGGTGTTGGAGTCATGCTGGCCATGCAGGAGGGGACTATGCACGCACCCCTGAGGGGCCCCCATGTTGAGGATCAGTGTGGCAGATGTGGTGTTGCCTACCTTTACAACCTGGGGGAGGCCCTTCAGGAAGTCCAGGATCCAGTTGCAGAGGGAGGTGTTCAGTTCCAGGGTCCTTAGCTTAGTGATGAGCTTTGTGGGCACTGTGGTGTTGAATGCTGAGCTGTAGTCAATGAACAGCATTCTCACATAGGTGTTCCTTTTGACCAGGTGGAAAAGGGCAGTATAGATCACGATTGATATGGCATCATCTGTGAAGCTGTTGGGGCGGTATGCAAATTGAAGTGGATATATAGGGTTTCTGGGATGATGGTGTTGATGTGAGCCTTGACCAGCCTTTCAAAGGCTTTGGGGTAATAGTAATTTAGGCAGGTTACCTTCACTTTCTTGGGCACAGGGACTATGGTGGTCTGTTTGAAACATGTAGGTATTACAGAGGTTGAAAATGTCAGTGAAGACACTTGCCAGTTGGTCCGCGCATGCACGGAGCAGACGTCCTGGTAATTCATCTGAGCAGACGTCCTGGTAATTCATTTAGCAAGCCTTGCCACATCCAACGAGCATCAGAACCGGTGTAGTAGGATTCAATCTTAGTCCTGTATTTACGCTTTGTGTTACGCTCGTCGTCGGAATGAGGAGACCAAGGTGCAGCGTGGTAAGTGTACATCTTACTTTATTAGATGAACACCAAAAAAATATATATGTATAAACAAACATAATGTTCATAAGTATGATCCCCAATCAGAGACAACGATAGACAGCTGCCTCTGATTGGGAACCATACCAGTCCAAACAAAGAAATAGATCACCTAGATTGCCCACCCTAGTCACACCCTGACCTAACCAACCACTTTGCCTATTTGATGGTTAGTCTGAGGGCATAGCAGGATTTCATATAAGTGTCTGGATTAGTGTCCCGCTCCTTGAAAGAAGCAGCTCTAGCCTTTAGCGCGGTGTGGATGTTGCCTGTAATCCATGGCTTCTGTCGGGGATATGTACATACATACGGTCACTGTGGGCACGATGTTGTCGATCCACTTATTGATGTAGCCTGTGACTGAGGTGGTATACTCCTCAATGCATGTGGATGAATCGCAGAACATATTACAGTCTGTGCTAGCAAAACAGTCAATATATGACAACAAATGAATGCAATCTCATTTAATGAGGAAAATTATCTTGGGTTGGAGAAGCTTCTAGTGATGGCTCTATACATTCTGGTGAAAAGGGAGGGTTTGCGACTCTTCTCTTCAGGTGGGAAGGAATATGCGATGTCATTTCCCTCTGGAGCAAAGGAGCCATGAGAATTTGTCCTCGACTCTGCAAAGAAAGACCATCCAGTATGTCATGGGTAACAATTCAGAGCAGAGTGCAATGTCTTTCCAAATGAATTAGTTGAACGCTAAAGTAATAATATCTTAGTCTTGAATGAGCAGCAGCAGGGCTTACCTGTAAAGTACACAGTAGGGGAAGTGTTCTGAGGCTGGTACTCCATAGACTTTTGAGGACAGTGGTCCTTTCTAACTTTCTTGGAACCCTGTTTGGTGGGAAAAGGCACATTAAAACAAACTGTTATATATCTTAAAGTACAGTATGTCAACTGGAAAAAGGCAATACAATGCTAAAATACTGAATTATATAAACAAATAATATCTCATACATTCAAAAGCAGTGTTATTCATGAAAAATCTGTACTTGTACTATACCTTTATGTTAAAGCATATCTTGCTGAACATGGTTTTCTTGCTTTTCTTGGACTTGAAGATGGGGATCTGCTCTCCAGTACTGCTGGTGCTATCCCTTACCAAATCCAACATCCCTTCTACAATGTCACTGGTGGCCATGCTGGTACCGGACTCAAAATAACATTTGGCATTGGCTTTGGTGATCATTTGATGACTTGAGCCAACTGATAAGGCATCCATCATTTTGTTGACCATGACCTTCGTGAGCTGATTCATTGTGTCACTATCATCTGGCTTGCTCAGATTGAGCTGGATAGGAAAGACCATGCAAGTAGAGGTGCTTGGTTCATTCTGGACTGAAACATCAATGTTGATATTTTCATACTCATCTAACCACTGTTTTAGGAAGCCCTTCACTGTCTCTTCAGCAAATATCTGGAGAAGCTGAGAGGAGAGCTTCCTGGATATGGCACATTGTTCCTTTCCCCATTTCAGCCTTGAAAGAATGGAGTCTGAAGCACTTCTGGCTGCTGCCAATGTTAAGACCTGTGGAGTGCTGTGGCTGTCCTGAAGGGCTATCACTTTATCCACAAATTCATGACTGAAAATGTGGATGGTCCCAGTGGAAATTATTTTTCTCAATTTCCTAACAGCAGATCGGAGGTTGTCAGGATGAGAAGCACCCTGTCCATCTTCCTGTGTGTTCTCAACACTTTCCACCATTTCGTCCACTACCACCCCAGCAGCTTGCCTGACTTTCTCCACAAAGGATGGGGGAAGTAAGTTCTCTGTGTGAAACAAGTCCTGAATGATCATGTTTCTTACAATGGGAAAGTCACTCTGAGCAGATAATTCAGTGGGGATGGGAGTACCGGGCAAGGTAAAGTCCCATTCTGACTGCTTTGATTTTGAAGTAGGTGTTAGAGAGATGGAGGAGCATGAAGAAGAGGTATTTCTTGTATTTTGGCTGTCAGCACTCCTACAACGGATCGTGCCAATATCCTCCAGCATGGATCCTGAGAGCTTAGTGGTTTTAGGTAGTAATTTGTGCGGAATGTCCACACAGGCATCGTTTCCACCAGGTGTAACACTGCTCTGGTTGACCTCAAGATGGCAGAGACTTGCTCTTTGT
Organism: Oncorhynchus clarkii lewisi; assembly: GCF_045791955.1. Taxonomy (NCBI): domain Eukaryota; kingdom Metazoa; phylum Chordata; class Actinopteri; order Salmoniformes; family Salmonidae; genus Oncorhynchus; species Oncorhynchus clarkii. Next base: position 8,984,328 of record NC_092147.1, read on the forward strand.
GAAGCAGGACTGCTTTGATATGTAAATATTTGGATTGAACCAAGTGTTGTGTCTGACATTTGAAGATCTTTTCTGAGAAACTCTGTAATCTTACTTTGCACACTGTAGTAGATGTTACGAGCAACAGACCAGATTCCTTTCTCAGAAACCTGTCCAGTGGTGAGCAGGGAGGTTCCAGATACCATGTCAGATGATTGGGTGGTCTGGGTGAGGTCCTGCAGATCTTTCACGATGGTTTGTATAATATCAGTAGATGTGGTGGATGTAGATACAGACTGGAGGTACTTATCTGTTGTACCTTCCTCCACAATGTTAAATGATCTAGAGAGGACCTCACTCACTCCTTTCTCAGCTTTGGTTTGGAACTCATGACTAGAAAGATTTTGGAGGCTCTTTGTTGAAAGACTGTGGGAAGATGCAATGCCTTTGGAGGCAGCCGTGCTGCAATCTAGACTTACTGGAGAGGTTCGCTCAGGAGAACCTTGGAGACGTTCAAACATGTCTTCACATGGTGTTGGGGACCTTGACAAGGAGATGTCCTTCAGCTGAGACAGAACACCACCTACCAATATGTTGACCTCAAGGGACATATCAGATATTTTCTTTCCTACTGTGGAGAAGCAAGGTGCATTTGATGTCTGATCCTCGCATGAGGTCAAGATTGTTGAAATGACCTGTTTGGTACTATTGTTCATTAGACCCTCGTCTGTTTCAGTCCAGAGAAGTTTTGAACTCTCGCTGACACCCATGTGTAGAGTCACTTCCTGGTTCAAACTGTGCAAGTGAGGCACACTCTTACTAGCTTGCGTCAAGTTCTGGCTTGCCAAACCAAGGTACTCCTTAGTCCCAAGATGTCCAGAGTCCTCTGTGGGTGTACGGCTAGACATTCTTCTCTGCACGTCTGACCTCCGCCGGTGAATGGTGAAGCCCTTTAATGTCTTCTTAATATTGTTATATAAACTAGTAGTAGCAGACCAGATCCTGCTCTTTCGCTTTTGTGCATTTTCCTGGAGGTCAGGTTCTCTCTCCTCTACTTCTGCAGGTTGCACCAAGCTCTGCAGGTCTTCCACAAATGTGTCAATGATGCCAAAGGCAGCAGAATCCGCACAAATAGCCTTTGACAAGGTTCTCTGGTTTTGAACGGAACAAGACCTGGATGCTACAGAATAAGCAGGCTGTGCACTAGTTAAGCTACAGTTGGACTTTTTAACTAGGAACTCACTCACTGCTTGAGTGGTGTCTCTCTTGAATTCCTCACTTGATCGTTTTTTCATGCAATCTAACAGACTGGTCGAAGAAGCTGTGGCCTTACTTCTGCTGTCCTCAATTTGACAGGGGAACTCATATACTATTGGTGATGAGGCCCTGGAATGGGAGATATCCCCAAGCTGAGCCAGAACGCCCTCTACAAATTGTTGTCTCTCAATAGAGAAGTCTGATCCTTTTTCTCCAACAGTGTACAGGGGGTCCTCCTTTGACATCTCAGTCTTGTACAAGACCAGAAGCTCTGAGATGACTTCTTTGGTGCAAGTTGTCAGAAGGAGCTTGCTTTCTTCTGACTCAGTTTGTGCCCAAAGACGTTTTGAGCACTCACTTAGGCCTCTTTGTAAAGTAACTTCACCAGTGGACTCTGGCAACTGAGGCTCACTCTTACTGGGCCTATATTTCATGTCTAAGCAAGGAAGTGGAACTGTCTCCTTAAACTCAGCATTTGTGATGTTGTCATCAGATGTGACAATGCTCTTTAGGGCAAATCTCTGAAGCTTGCCGAAATAATCTTTCAAGTTGTTTTGGATGCTGTGGTAAATGTGAACAGCAGCAGACCAGGCACTCTTCTGTTGGGGACTCTCTTCAGATTCAGCCAAGGACTTCATATCTGACACGAAAGTCTTAACAACTACTGACGCTGCTGAGCCCACTGGGTGAATTGACTCTGTCTTTACAATGCTAGACAATGTGTGACCTGACACAGCACCTGTTAACTCAGACTGAACGACTGAACTAGGAAAGCTCAAACTACTGACTTTTTTGGCAAGAACTCCACTCACTGCTTGTATTGCTGATGTTTGAAACTCCCGACTGGAGAGTTTTTGGATGCTCTTAGATGTGAGCGTGCAGGAGGAACCAGATTCACCAATATTGTAGCTGCTCTCGTATTTCCTTATCAGGGCATCAAGATCGTCAATGAAGCCAACATGCGAAGCCAAAAACGTGATCTTGTCCTTCAGATCTTTCAGCAAATTATGTTTGTTCTCGTCAACAAAAGCCACCCTTGTGTCAGAGATCATGGTCATGACTTGCACTGTTAGACTCTTGCTCTCTTGGTCAACTTTTTCAAGTTTAGCAGCCAGCTCTCTCACCATGCTCTCAGTCACCTTGGTCTGTGAGTCTCCCCTTACCGGTGTCACTTGAGAGGTTTGGCTAGCGGAGGCACTCTTAACGACCACTGATACGGCCGACTTGACATCTTTAATCACTTCTGCCATTACAGCAGGGGTCATCTTCGGAGAGCCTGCACTTCCAGATGGAGAATTGGACATGCATGCAAGTTTGGAGAGAGATCCTTGCAGGCTGTCCTGCACACAGGTGACGAGGGTGTCCTCTGAGACACCTAAGAGGACTTGTAGCGAGTCAGAGTTGGTTGTCTTCTTCTGCACATCAGACAGAGAGGTTCTTGAAAAAAAAACAGAAATCATCACAGTCAAACAAATAATATGTAAGGCTGTGAGGAACGTTGCTCTGGTGGAGGTGTGTCAAACACATCTGCACCATTGAAAATATTGGGGGAATCGTTGCTTTTGCTCTGGGAAAACACCTTAGTGTGGTGGAGGTGTGTCAACCACATCTAATAATAAAAAATAATAATTTATTCAACTTCTATAGTTCTTTTCATTACAGAAAGATAAAAGAGAAAAGCTTCTGCCGGTTTGGAGAAGAAAAAAAAAGACTAAATTATTCTGTTTTAAAGTCAAATAATATGATAAATTAGAGTACTTTTTTTGTACAAGTAATTTGTATTGAAACTGGCTTGTACAGTTGAAGTCGGAAGTTTACATACACTTAGGTTGGAGTCATTAAAAGTCGTTTTTCAACCACTCCACAAATTCCTTGTTAACAAACTCTAGTTTTGGCAAGTCGGTTAGGACATCTACTTTGTGCATGACACAAGTCATTTTTCCAACAATTGTTTACAGATAGATTAGTTAACTTATAATTCACTGTATCTCAATTCCAGTGGGTCAGAAGTTTACATGCACTAAGTTGACTGTGCCTTTAAACAGCTTGGAAAATTCCAGAAAAGGATGTCATGGCTTTAGAAGCTTATGTTAGGCCTATTGACATCATTTGAGTCTGTGGATGTATTTCAAGGCCAACCTTCAAACTCAGTGCCTCTTCGCTTGACATCATGAGAAAATCCAAAGAAATCAGCCAAGACCTCAGAAAAATAATTGGTTCATCCTTGGGAGCAATTTCCAAATGGCTGAAGGTACCACGTTCATCTGTACAAACAATACCACGCAGCCGTCATACACTCAGGAAGGAGACGCGTTCTGTCTCCTAGAGATGAACGTACTTGGGTGCGAAAAGTGCAAATCAATCCACGAACAACAGCAATGGACCGTGTGAAGATGCTGGAGGAAACAGGTACAAAAGTATCTATATCCACAGTAAAACGAGTCCTATATCGACATTACCTGAAAGGCCGCTCAGCAGGGAAGAAGCCACTGCTCCGGAAGCCGCCATAAAAAACCCAGACTACGGTTTGCAACTGCACATGGGGACAAAGATCGTACTTTTTAGAGAAATGTCCTCTGGTCTGATGAAACAAAAATAGAACTGTTTGGGCATAATGACTATCATTATGTTTGGAGGAAAAGGGTGAGGCTTGCAAGCCAAAGAACACCATCCCAACCGTGAAGCACGGGGGTAGCAGAATCATGTTGTGGGGGTGCTTTGCTGCAGGAGGGTCTAGTGCACTTCACAAAATAGATAGCATCATGAGGCTGGACAATTATGTGGATATATTGAAGCAACATCTCAAGACTTCAGTCAGGAAGTTAAAGCTTGGTCGCAAATGGGTCTTCCAAATGGACATGACCCCAAGCATACTTCCAAAGTTGTGGCAAAATGACTTAAGAACAACAAAGTCAATGTATTGGAGTGGCAATCACAAAGCCCTGACCTCAATCCTATAGAACATTTGTGGGCAGAACTGAAAAAGCTTGTGCGAGCAAGGAGGCCTACAAACCTGACTCAGTCATACCAGCTCTGTCAGGAGGAATGGGCCAAAATTCTCCCAACTTATTGTGGGAAGCTTGTGGAAGGCTACCCAAAACATTTGACCCAAGTTAAACAATTTAAAGGCAATGCTACCAAATACTATTTGAGTGTATGTAAACTTCTGACCCACTGGGAATGTGAAGAAAGAAATAAAAGCTGAAATAAATTATTCTTTCTTCTTCTATTATTCTGACATTTCACATTCTTAAAATAAAGTGGTGATTTTAACTGACCTAAAACAGGGAAATTTTACTAGGATTAAATGTCAGGAATTGTGAAAAACTGAGTTTAAATGTACTTGGCTAAGGTGTATGTAAACTCAGAATTCAACTTTATATGGCCATATCTATCCTCTAAAAAAAAATGTGAAATTGCTATAAACATCAAATACTGTTTAAGGACAATCATAAATAAAAGGCAGTATTGAAGAATGGTTACAGACATACCTCATGGCTGGCTTGGGCAATGGTTTTGGGCAGTAGCTTCCACTGCCCAGACTGCCCATCTCCTTAGTCAGGTAAATCTCCTTGAACTTAAGTTGTTGTGATTCCTGCTCTTCTTCCTCTTCCTGATCCATACAGTTGGAAGAAGGGTAGGGAGTCGGGATGCGAAAGCTATTGTAAGACTTTCGACTGCCTGGCCTCTTAGGTACACCAGCCTCAGTAAATCTCACGCGGGACTTGGTGTTAACCTTATCGTCTAACAGACTGGTGAGTGACGCTGTGAGAGATCTCTGTGACAATGGAGAGGAGGCAGCATCTTGGATGCCCAGTAGTTCGTAAAGACCTGGGATGATGATCTGCATCAGCTTGTCCGATAAAAACTGGACAATCCTCAGACACAAGCCGGCAAGCTGTTGTTTTGTCAGCTGTATTCCAGAAACAGAAGTAGTGTTTTAAAATGTTGCATAGTGCGTCTTTCAAAAGCTTATGAACAAGGCTAAACATTCAGTGATCATTGTATTCTAAATAAGCTTTCAGATCTTACCGGGTCAGAAATGCCATTACGAATCCTACTCCATTGCCTGAAAATGATTCATATGAATTATTCATATTAATAGAATTAATATTGTCAGAAATGTCGGTCAGTAGAGTCATCAGATTAAACAGTATTTTACACATGCTTTGTAGCAATTGTTTTGACAACATTGTGGTGTGATGTAACTTTTTCAGCAATGGAAATGTAGTTGATGAATCTGCTTTCATACAATCCTTTACAGGTTTGATAGTAGTACTGTACCAAATAAAATAGAACATACTCCTCAGTTAGGTTCTGCAGGAAGTTGATAATCAGTGAAAAAGACTCAAGATTTTTCGCACTGTTGAGGCTCTCTTCTTCTGTGGTTTCCACAGTGCTGCTTTGCTTCTGGTAGAAATAAACATTATGAGTCTCAAATAATGGCACCAACAGAGTCAAACTTAACATTTACAACAAATATCATACTGAAAGAACTTATGAACCGTTAGAGAGTGGAGGAGCATTGGCAACGTTGGACAAATTCAAACAACTGAAACACAATAGAGATGGTTGTGGTACGTCAACATTGCCAATGATAGCATCACTATAACATTTTATTGGATTAATGTTGTAATATGAAATGACAAGGTCAACTTACCATCTCATTGACAGCTTCAGAGGTCAGGTGGTCATCCACCACACAGACAGGCAGGTCTAGAGACTGGGACAAGGCTCTATGGTCATAAGCAGGAGAGAATGGAAACAACATCAGAGCAGTCCCAATGTCAGAATCTAACCACTGTCTTCATGTCAAAGACTCACTTAGTAGTTAATACATGGCCACAAATAATGAGCGGTTCAAATAGATCGGCTGGGGACTTGACCCTACAAATGACTCCATGAATGACGCCTGACCTGCCCCATAACAAGTTCTTTCTTATTAGTCTGTCTCTCTTAATCTCCACACAAATATCTAACTGGACAGAGTGTAAGTGGCCTTACCTGACTCTCTCAGTGTCAGAAACATCATAGTCTTGTTGTTCTACGTCCTCCAGGGACATCTCAGCTACAGCAGACGGGGCAAAGCCCGGGATGATCTCTCAAACTGAAAATAATGACTGTTTATGTGAACTGAACCATTTACAGTGGCTTGCGAAAGTATTCACCCCCCTTGGCATTTTCCCTATTTTGTTGCCTTATAACCTGGAATTAAAATAGATTTTTGCACTGTCAACTGTGGGACCTTAGGTATGGGCCTTTCCAAATCATGTCCAATCAATTGAATTTACCACAGGTGGACTCCAATCATGTTGTAGAAATACCTCAAGGATGATCAAGGGAAACAGGATGCACCGGTGCTCAATTTCGAGTCTCATAGCAAAGGGTTTGAATACTTATGTAAATAAGGTATTTCTGTTTTTTTCCGTTTTAAATTGCAAAAATGTCTAAAAAACTGTTTTTGCTTTGTCATTATAGGATATTGTGTGTAGATTGATGAGGAAAATGTTGTATGTAATCCATTTTAGAATAAGGCTGTAATGTAAAAAATGAAATGTGTAAAAAGTCAAGGGGTCTGAATACTTTCCAAATGCACTGAAGCAGTCTATAAGATATATCTTATTACAGTTTAGGCCTACCTTGTTATTTTCTTCCATCTGGCAATATCATATTAATGGATTAAATCTATTTAGTTTGTTTTGTTGCTAGAATTTTTATTAATAGTTTGAAAATACAAGTATTATCTACTTTCTGAAGGACAGCCAAGTTGATAGGCAACATAGAACCTACAGACAATTATGACATCATTGGAACACATGCACGTGTCACAAACACCTTTAGCCCAAAAAAGCAGTGTAGCAGTGCTGCCCAAGCTGGGGGCAATACACTTTTATTAGGCTTTTATTCAGATTCACAAACAATGCTCTACTTGAAGTCAATGAGTAAACATGTAGCAACATGGCTGAGCTTTAACGTGTAAGTAGAAGTTGACACTAACCATATGTATAATCCTAAAATGCTTGCCCTGAATACCAGTCTAGAACCCAGGTATGTCTCCTGCTATTTATAGTATCTTTAAAGTACATCTTATTACAGTTTAGGCCTACCTTATTATTTTCTTCCATGTAGCAATATAATTTTAAGGGCAAATACGTACACACATGTGTTGTAGGCCAATGAACTCCATAGTTTTAATCAGAGTTTATAATAAGGAAGGGGAATTCTGTAACAGGTTATGACATCAAAGGTATGGCAGCTATGGAGAATCATTTTCAAAACAATGTCCAAAGCGGGAAATCATTGGATGTGATTCATTCGATTCTATGCAATTTCATCTTTGAGGACTGACATGGAAGCAACCATTACACAACCCTGAACTCAATAACCCCACCACAGTTTCAGAAGAGATATCAAACCATATCTGGTCAAATTGTATTACATACACCCAGGCTGTGCCTGGACAGTGATGGATGGCTATATGGAGCATCCTTGTCCATCATGTTCAGTGTGTTAGTGCTCTCACCACAGAGAGGCAGCAGCCTCCACTGAGCAGCTCAGCAGCCTCCATTGATATATACTTATACTGTATTGCAATGCTTCTGGTCACTTGCACACTATGATTTGTCTATTTGTTTTGGGATTTGTGTGTTGGCCTGTTTTGAAATAGTTTGATAATAACCTATTACTTTGACCTAATGCACTTCATCAATGATGGTGGTTGTATTGTTTTGGATTTGTACTGATAAGCATCATGTTGTCTTACTCTAGGGAACTTTCCAGCAAATGTGGATCTCAAAACAGGAGTACGAAGAGGGCGGGAAGCAGTGCGTAGACAGGAAGTGCCCTTGATCGACCACCAACAGCATCTGCTGCCTCCAGAACTCACAATAACATGTCTAGTTTAACCTTTTACTGTGAGCTCAGGAACACCCAAGGACGGTAGTTCTGTCGATTTAAATTATTATTATTATTTTAAAAACTGGATAATCGAATCTGCCTTTATCATTTTTTGTAGAAAACATGAACTATAACGAACCGTGTCACATATTCCATTGCTATGAAAAGGGTGAAAGGCTGAGTTCCTTTTGACTCCATCTTCAGTATGCCATTTTCAGTTTGTTTATGGACCTCATATTCTGATCTCAACCTTCTTGACAGGTAAGAAACACTTGGTTAGTGTATGTGTCTTATCCAATGGGTTGTCAGGTGAACGTTGAAGATGCTTCTTGGAGGTGATCTAATGATGTCATTTGAATCGCTGTCATTGAGTTGCTCACTGGACAAGACAATTATTCACTGAAAATTAAATCTGTCTTTCATTTCACTTATGTTGATACTTGATTGGCTATTTGCTGTCTTTTGAAAATACAAAAATAAATATAACTGTTTTATGAAGCACTTGTAGACATTCATTGTTTTCAAAATCATATTTTCAGCAATACAGATACATACGTTTACAATATGACATCAAATCAAATAAAAATAAAATAAGTGATATGTAAATGATTGGCAAAAGGCTCCAACCACCCAAGTCATAGACTGTTCACTCTGCTACCACACGGCAAGCGATACGAGAGCACCAAGTCTGGGACAAAAGGCTCCTTAACAGCTTCTACTCCCAAGCCATTAGACTGCTGAACAGCTTCTACCCCCAAGTCATTAGACTGCTGAACAGCTTCCCCCCCCAAGTCATTAGACTGCTGAACAGCTTCTACCCCCAAGTCATTAGACTGCTGAACAGCTTCTACCCCCAAGCCATTAGACTGCTGAACAGCTTCCACCCCCAAGTCATTAGACTGCTGAACAGCTTCTACCCCCAAGTCATTAGACTGCTGAACAGCTTCTACCCCAAAGCCATTAGACTGCTGAACAGCTTCCACCCCCAAGTCATTAGACTGCTGAACAGCTTCTACCCCCAAGTCATTAGACTGCTGAACAGCTTCTACCCCCAAGTCATAAGACTGCTGAACAGCTTCTACCCCCAAGTCATCAGACTGATGAACGTTAATTAAATGGCCACCTGCACTATTTGCCCCTTTGTTATTGATGTATTTTTCTAATTGTTTTCCACTGACTCTCTTGAATTGGCTCGATGCACACTCACTACACTCTACCCACACATTCACTGTGACACTGACCGACTTTCACACTAGCTGCTGCTACTGTGTTTATTATCTATCCTGATTGCCTAGTCACTTTTACCCTTACCTACATGTACATACTGTATTACCTCAACTACCTCGCACCCATGCACATTGACTCGGTACTGGTACTCCTTGTATATAGCCTTGTTATTGTGTTACTATTTAGAAAATATATTCTTACTTTTTAACTCTGCATTGTTGGGAATGGGCTCGTAATAAAGCATTTCACAGTTGTTTTCGGCGTATGTGACCAATACGATTAGATTCTCATCTGAACAAATGAATGCTCTCGTTGTTATAATGAGGAATTTATTTAAATAATTTGTTTTTTCTTGAAGATTTGAATGGGCTGAGAAAGCCTTTCGTGATGGATCTAGACAATCTGGTGAAAAGGGAGGGTTTGCGACTCTTCTCTTCAAGTGGGAAGGACGATGCGATATCATAAATTCCCTCTGGAGAAAAGGAGCCATGAGATGTTGTCATCGTCTCTGCAACGAAAGACCATCCAGCATGCCATCAATTTACATTTTTACTCATTTATCAGACACTCTTATCCAGAGAGACTTACAAGGAGCAATTAGGATGAAGTGCCTTGCTCAAGAGCACATTGACAGATTTTGCCTCGTGAATTAAGGGATTCTGAACCAGCAACCTATCGGTTACTGGCCCAACCTCTTAACCCACTAGGCTACCACCCAGCCCACAGTACAGTATGTCATAGGTAACAACTCAGAGGAGTACAACGTCTTTCCAAATGAATTAGTGGAATGGTAAAGGGATAATGTCTCAGTCTTGACTGAGCAGCAGCCTAAACAGCAGCAGGGCTTACCTGTAAAGTACACAGTAGGGGAAATGTTCTGAGGCTGGTACTCCAGAGACTCTTGAGGACAGAGGTTCTTACTAACTTTCTTGGAACCCTGGTTGGTGGGAAAAGGCACATTAAAACAAACTGAACATTTTTCGATATCTTAAAGTACAGCATATCAATTGCAAAGAAGCAGTGCAATGCCATGACACAAAGAATCATATATCTCATAAAAGGTCAACAGCAGTGTTATTCATGAAAGATGTATGTGTACTATACCTTTGTATTGAAGGTGAGGACCTGCTCTCCAGTACTGCTGATGGTATCCCTTTCCAAATCAAACACGCCTTCTACAATGCCACTGGTGGCCACGCTGGTAGCGGACTCAAAATAACATTTAGCAGTGGCTTTGGTGATCATTTGAAGAATGACCATGCAAGTAGAAGTCTTTGGATCGTTCTGGACTGAAACATCAAAGTTTATGTTTTCATACTCATCTGACCACTGTCTCAGGAAGCACTTCACTGTCTCTTCAGCAAATATCTGGAGAAGCTGAGAGGAGAGCTCCTTGGATATGGCACATTGTTCCTTTCCCCATTTCAGCCTTGAAAGAATGGAGTCTGAAGCACTTTTGGCTGCTTCCAATGTTAAGACCTGTGGAGTGCTGTGGCTGTCCTGAAGGGCTATCACTTTATCCACCAATTCATGACTGAAAATGTGGATGGTCCAAGTGGAAATGATTTTTCTCAATTTCCTAACAGCAGATCGGAGGTCGTCAAGATGTGAAGCACCCTGTCCATTTTCCTGTGTGTTCTCAACACTTTCCACCATAATGTCCACTACCACCCCAGCAGCTTGCCTGACTTTGTCCACAAAGGTTACAGGAAGTAAGTCCTCTGTGTGAAAGAAGTCCTCAATGATTGTGTTTCTAACAATGGGAAAGTCAATCTGAGCAGGAAACTCAGTGGGGATGGGAGTCCCGGGTAAAGCAAAGTGCCATTTCGACTGCCTTAATTTTGAAGTAGGTGTTAGAGAGATGGAAGAGCGTGAAGAAGAGGTATTTCTTGTATTTTGGCTGTCAGCACTCCTACAACGGATCGTGCCAATATCCTCCAGCATGGATCCTGAGAGCTCAGTGGTTTTAGGTAGTAATTTGTGCGGAATGTCCACACAGGCATCGTTTACACCAGGTGTAACACTGCTCTGGTTGACCTCAAGATGGCCGAGACTTGCTCTTTGTGATGCAGGACTGCTTTGATATGTAAAGATTTGGATTGAACCAAGTGTTGTGTCTGATCTTTGAAGATCTTTTCTGAGAAACTCCGTAATCTTACTTTGCAGACTGTAGTAGATGTTACGAGCAACAGACCAGATTCTTTTCTCAGAAACCTGTCCAGTGGTGAGCAGGGAGGTTCCAGATACCATGTCAGATGATTGGGTGGTCTGGGTGAGCTCCTGCTGGTCTTTCACCGTGGTTTGTATAATATCAGTAGATGTGGTGGATGTAGATACAGACTGGAGGTACTTATCTGTTGTGCCTTCCTCCACAATGTTAAATGATCTAGAGAGGACCTCACTCACTCCTTTCTCAGCTTTGGTTTGGAACTCATGACTAGAGAGTTTTTGGAGGCTCTTTGTTGAAAGACTGTGGGAAGATGCAATGCCTTTGGAGGCAGCCGTGCTGCAATCTAGACTTACTGGAGAGGTTCGCTCAGGAGAACCTTGGAGACGTTCAAACATGTCTTCACATGGTGTTGGGGACCTTGACAAGGAGATGTCCTTCAGCTGAGACAGAACACCACCTACCAACATGTTGACCTCAAGGGACATATCAGATATTTTCTTTCCTACTGTGGAGAAGCAAGGTGCATTTGATGCCTGATCCTCGCATGAGGTCAAGATTGTTGAAATGACCTCTTTGGTACTATTGGTCAGTAGAGCCTCGTCTGTTTCAGTCCAGAGAAGTTTTGAACTCTCGCTGACACCCCTGTGTAGAGCCACTTCAAGGTTCAAACTGTGCAAGTGAGGCACACTCTTACTAGCTTGCCTCAAGTCCTGGCTTGCCAAACCAAGGTACTCCTTAGTCCCAAGATGTCCAGAGTCCTCTGTGGGTATATGACTAGACATTCTGCTCAGCATGTCTGACCTCCGCTGGTGAATGATGAAGTCCTTTAATGTCTTCTTAATATTGTTATATAAACTAGTGGTAGCAGACCAGATCCTGCTCTGTAGCTTTTGTGCATTTTCCTGGAGGTCAGGTTCTCTCTCCTCTACTTCTGCAGGTTGCGCCGAGCTCTGCAGGTCTTCCACAAATGTTTCAATGATGCCAAAGGCAGCAGAATCCGCACAAATATCCTTTGACCATGTGTACTGGTTTTGAATGGAACAAGACCTGGATGCTACAGAATAAGCAGGCTGTGCACTAGTTAAGCTACTGGTGGACTTTTTAACTAGGAACTCACTCACTGCTTGAGTGGCATTTCTCTTAAATTCCTCACTTGAGAGTTTTCTAATACAATCTAACAGACTGGTCAAAGAAGCTGTGGCCTTACTTCTGCTGTCCTCAATTTGACAGGGGAACTCACATACTATTGGTGACGAGGCCCTGGAATGGGCAATATCCCCAAGCTGAGCCAGAACACCCTCTACACATTTCTCTCTCTCAATAGAGAAGCCTGATCCTTTTTCTCCAACAGTGTACAGGGGGTCCTCCTTTGACATCTCAGTCTTGTACAAGACCAGAAGCTCTGAGATGACTTCTTTGGTGCAAGTTGTCAGAAGGAGCTTGCTTTCTTCTGACTCTTTTTTTGCCCAAAGAAGTTTTGAGCTCTCACTTAGGCCTCTTTGTAAAGTAACTGCACCAGTGGACTCTGGCAACTGAGGCTCACTCTTACTGGGCCTATATTTCATGTTTAAGCAAGGAAGTGGAACTGTCTCCTTAAACTCAGCATTTGTGATGTTATCATCAGATGTGACAATGCTCTTTAAGGCACATCGCTGAAGCTTGCCGAAATAATCTTTCAAGTTGTTTTGGATGCTGTGGTAAATGTGAACAGCAGCAGACCAGGCACTCTTCTGTTGGGGACTCTCTTCAGATTCAGCCAAGGACTTCATATCTGACACGAAAGTCTTAACAACTACTGACGCTGCTGAGCCCACTGGGTGAATTGACTCTTAACGACCACTGATAAGGCCGACTTGACATCTTTAGCCAACTCTGCCATTACAGCAGGGGTTAGCATCATAGAGCCTGCACTTCCAGATGGAGAATTGGACATGCATGCAAGTTTGGAGAGAGAACCTTGCAGGCTGTCCTGCACACAGGTGACAAGGGTGTCCTCTGAGACACCTAAGAGGACTTGTAGCGTCTCAGAGTTGGTTGTTTTCTTCTGCACATCAGACAGAGAGGTTAGAGTCCTTGGGGAAAAAAACGCAGAAATCATCAAAGTCAAACAAATAATATGTAAGGCTGTGATGCACATTCAGTGTGTCAAATACATCTGCACCATTGAAAACAATGAGGAAAACGCTGCTGTTTCTCTGAGAAAAAACCTTAGTGTGATGTCAGCCTAACTGCTTAATTTCTAAAGCCCAATAAAATGTATTTTGTATAAGTCATTTGTATTGAAACTGGCCTGTAGATATCTATCTATCCTGGCAACATCTATCCTCTACAAAAATCCAAATTGCTATAAACTTCAAATACTGTAACTTCTAATAACTTCAAGGACAATCATAAATACAAGGCAGTTTGAAGAAATGTTAAAAGGAAATTTCTAAATGTTTCAACTTCATATTCATCATCTCCAGCACCACCCCAACATCAGCATATGTGAAAAACGGGCATTTCTATGTTTTGTAGTAAAAAAGAAAGAGGAAGATAAGTGTTTTCTATGACATCATCAACCAATTAGTAGGCAATGCCTACTCATAATTGGTTAAAATCACACGATGCACACTGATGATGTCATTAGAATCTAGAGCTGAGCATTTAACCAACATTTTTGTTATTTTTCGGTTTTTAAACAACTAATTGACCGACGTCGGCTCAATTATTTGAATTCCATATAGTTAATTTTTTTCTTCTTCTGTGAGCTCGATGCTCAGTTTCTGTAGAGATAAATCAGATCAAGCACGAACTATGCAATGTAGTAGGGAGTTGTAGTTTCCAACAGGCCAATATTCTACATAGTTTAGCACAGAAAATATGGCAATTAATTCCCATAATCCATTGCACGCCCACTTGCTTGTCCACTCTGTGTGGAGCAGATACGGAAACCTCATTAACTGAGACGGAGAGACGAGAGAATGCATGAGAGAGATAAAAAGCAGTTGCGTTGCGAGGATCCTCTACCTGGAAATACATGATCTAAGTGATTGACAGTTGGTGTTCAGCGGTCATAAAAGTAGGTCTTATTTACTTATAAGAACTACTAAAATAGTGATTTTGTCAGACAGAATAAGCAGCAGCTCTATAGAGATGAGTTGATGACTTGGAATGAAATAATAAAGTCATCAAATAAATATTTTATATGAGAAAGTAAATGATGGTTGATAAGTCATAAACAGTAATGGACAGTCACTACCATCATGGGACTTGTATTCATTGTTTTATTATGTGTTGTTACAGCATTCAACACACATAATCCATAGTGCATTCAATGTCTAAAAAAAGTATTGAAATCCAAAACCGTGATTATTTTTTAAATATTTGAATGGAAACCAAACCAACCTCAAAAAGCACTAATTTCTCAGCACTATTGGAAACAGTTACATCCCTCTATATTTTTTTTACTACAAAGCATGGAAATGTGTAATTTTCACATATGGTGATGCTGGAGATGAATATGAAGTTGTTAAATTTCCCTTTAAGAACATACCTCATGGCCCCCTTGGGCAGGTAGCTTCCACTGCCCAGACTGCCCTTAGTCAGGTAAATCTCCTTGAACTTAAGTTGTGATTCCTGCACTTCTTCCTCTTCCTGCTCCATACAGTTGGAGGAAGGGTAGGGAGTCGGGATGCGAAAGCTATTGTAAGACTTTCGACTGCCTGGCCTCTTAGGTACACCAGCCTCAGTAAATCTCACGCGGGACTTGGTGTTAACCTTATCGTCTAACAGACTGGTGAGTGACGCTGTGAGAGATCTCTGTGACAATGGAGAAGAGGCAGCATCTTGGATGCCCAGTAGTTCGTAAAGACCTGGGATGATGATCTGCATCAGCTTGTCCGATAAAAACTGGACAATCCTCAGACACAAGCCGGCAAGCTGTTGTTTTGTCAGCTGTATTCCAGAAACAGAAGAAGTGTTTTAAAATGTTGCATAGTGCGTCTTTTTAAAGCTTATGAACAAGGTTAAACATTAGGCAGAGTTTTCATGGTAATCTGATTAAATTGTAAGTAACATGATCTTACCGGGTCAAACATGCCCTCACGAATCCCCCTCCATTGCCTGAAAACAATATTGTTATAAATGTTGTCATATCAGGATGCGTGGCAGAATTGTTTTTATTTAATTATTTGCCTGATCGTGAAGTTATACTTGCTTTGTGTCAGTTGTTTTGGCAAAATTGCAATGTGACAACTTTTCTAGCACTGAACATTTTTTTCCGATTGATCAGTTTCTAATTTGATCCTATTTCCTTGAAGGTGTGATAGTACCAAAGAAAACAGAACATACTTCTCAGTTAGGTTTTGAAGGAAGTCCATAAGTGTCAGATGTTCCACATTGTTGAGCTTTCCCTCTTCTGTGGTTTCCATCACTGAGGTTGCTCTGCTCCTGGTAGAATTGCTCTGCTCCTGGTAGAAATGTAATTATATTGCAAATAATCAAACTTAATATACAACAAATATCATACTGAAATGATTATTAAATGTTAAAGAGTGGAAGAGCATTGGCAACGTTGGGCCAATTAAACAACTGCAACACAACAGAGATGGTTGTGGTACGTCAACATTGCCAATGATAGCATCACTATAACATTTTATTGGATTAATGTTGTAATATGAAATGACAAGGTCAACTTACCATCTCATTGAAAGCTTCAGAGGTCAGGTGGTCATCCATCACACAGACAGGCAGGTTTAGAGACTGGGACAAGGCTCTATGGTCATAACCAGGAGAGAATGGAAACATCAGAGCAGTCCCAATGGCAGAATCTAACCACTGTCTTCATGTCAAAGACTCACTCACTCATTTGCTTTGTCAAACCTACCCCTTAGAATGACTTCGATATTAAAAACCCAGGCTTTCCTAAAATGTTTACCTCAGCCAGTCTAGAACCCAGGTGTGTCTACAAAACACATGTACTCCTCCATAAGGTTCATGGGTTCCCTATTATTTTATCCCAGTACAAGAGGGGCAACTGGATTCAGGATTAAACACAAGCAGTCTTTAAGGTATATCTTATTACAGTTTAGGCCTACCTTATTATTTTCTTCCATCTGGCAATATCATTTTAAGGAATGAAATCTGTTTTGTTGCTAGTATTATTAGTAACTGTAGGAAAATACAGCTGTAAAGTACAAGAATCAGCTACTTTCTGAAGGGCAGCCAAGCTCATAAGCAATTTAGAACCTACAGACAATTATGACAAAATTGGAACGCATGATTGCGTCACAAACGCCTTGTGGTCACATGTTATTTTAGGGCGTGGCTCCGCATTCGTGACCGGTTCTCATATTTCTTTTTCCCGGTATCCGTTAGTGCTGGAATTTGCGATTAATACTTTTCTCATGCCGAAACCGGATTAAATACATACCGGTAGTTAAATGACAAAAAATATGATATTCGCAATGTCATTAAGCAACAACAACAACAAAAACATACATAGCTACTACAATTTCGAAACATGATTTTGTCATCAGTTCAGTACCATTTGTTTGATTTTGTGGACCCACGACTAGACTTTATCCATGTTAGCTAGTTGCTAGCGATGCTAGTCAGCATAGGCTGCTACGTGATAAACAGTTCGTGTTAGTGAATTAGCTACCTAGCTAGCCAGCCTAACAAGCTGTCACATCCAGTGGAAACCGATGCAACCCTTCTGCCAAATAAGGGCTAGCTCGATGACCCGTGGTAACAGTGGGGTCCCCATGAGTTTCAAGGCTTTAATAAGTGCTATCGTGCAGAAAAAGCGAATAAAATACTGGTTAATGAGCTAGCTAAATTAGCTAGCAAGACGGATATGACCGTTAACAGCGTGCATGCACAAATGCATGACGACACCTTGTATCTCAGTGAAGCAGGCATGCAGAACGAGATCGCCCCACCAAGCCAGATAGTAGAGGGGTACAACAACGCCGGGACACAGAGGCATAGCTCATACAATTATATTTTGTTCCAGTCAATGACAATACATGTTGAATAATAAATACCTGCGTCAAATATGTGGCATCGCATGCTAGTGCAAAGATAGCTTGCATGAATTGTTTTTAAAATCCGGTGACCACTAGATGTCCTCGTATATCCACATTTAGATTAACTGTACTTGATTTTTCATCAGTACTGTGAATGACAAGCCCACTGAATCTAGTTTAATAATCTTTATACTCAGCAGGTAGAGGCCTAGGTACTTCAAATCAGTGCTTAATTTGAGCAGGATCATGCCAGAACAGGATCCGGCACCGTTCCGTTCTGGACTGTTTTGTTCCGGAACCTACTTGGTCGAATCCGGTACCTCTCGTGCCATGAAAAATAATTTTCACTTTTTGCTATGTAACAATTATAATAAAAGCGATCAAAGTTCATTCGAGTTGCCTCTTCGTCAATTATCCTGCCCACTCATCTCTCCCGAGTTGCACTTCATCATTTGTTTCCTTATAGAATCATAGCTGCATGAAGGGTTCTGGAGGAATTTTCTAAAGTTACGGAATTACTGCTGTCTGTTCAGAAATAAATTAAATCATTCAGAATAGCCTAATACGTCATGAGAAATACAATCGAGGGAAATACGTCATTTCAAATACAATCGAGGGAAAACACAGGTTGAAAAGCAATGACTCTTGCTGAAAAGATAAGACTATGCTGTAGACTACCCAAATATTTGATCAACTCCCAAACATTGTTTTACAAAACAGAGAGAGGGAGAGATAGGCTTTTGACACGAGCGCATCGACAATCTCCAGCGAGTGAGCTGCGCATCATTGGGTGAGTCAGTGAAACTGGAAAGCATTTTTAGGACTAATTTCCTCCTCATATGTTTCTCTACAAACCTAGGCCTATAGGCTATTGATGGATTCAAGACAAGGTCGTTTTTATTGATCTCAGATACTAAGTTTGTCAGTGTCAAAGTAGCCTGCCATTTCGATCATTTGTGCGGATTAAAAAAAGATAATGCCAAAGTCTCCAGTCATGTAAAAGGATGTAGAATTGCACGAAATGCGGTTTTAAAAAGGCCAACACTTTCCCGGACCCTAGGCTACTAAAAATGTTCCCCATGTGTTCACCTACTGTAAATGGCTCTACTCTACTGCTCTACCCAAATGTGATGATATGCGTTCAATGCTCTATTATAATAGGTGATCTTTTTTCTCATGAGTTCTGGTACCACAGAGCCCCCCCTCTGGCACCTCCCAATTTACAAATTAAGCTCTGCTTCAAATTTGTATTTTACAAGGCAAGTCAGTTAAAAACAAATTCTTATTTTCATTAAAGGCCTAGAAACAGTGGGTTAACTGCCTGTTCAGGAGCAGAATGACAGATTTGTACCTTGTCAGTTCAGGGATTTGAACTTGCAACCTTTCGGTTACCAGTCCAACACTCTAACCACTAGGCTACTTGTCTTCATGAAGGGTTTCATGTGAGCCTGTTTGCATCCCTCCCAGCTGCCCACTGCATTGAGGCTAGGTAACACAGTCACCACAGATAAATCCATGATAACCAAAAACAAGCATTTCTCAACGGCTGGCCATGCCTTCCTCCTGGCTACTCCAACCTCGGCCAACAGCTCCATGGGAAAGGAAGATGATTCTAAGAAGCAATTTGTTCATTTGGCTGGTGTCAAGTAAAGTATGTGACTAGTACTTACAATAGGAGACATGGTTATGTGATGGGGTGATAGTACTTACAGTAGGAGACATGTGATGGGGCGATAGTACTTACAGTAGGAGACATGTGATGGGGCGATGGTACTTACAGTAGGAGACATGTGATGGGGCGATAGTACTTACAGTAGGAGACATGTGATAGGGCGATAGTACTTACAGTAGGAGACATGTGATGGGGCGATAGTACTTACAGTAGGAGACATGTGATAGGGCGATAGTACTTACAGTAGGAGACAGCCACGCCAGCAGTGCTTTGTCAACATTGTCCCATCACGCACTAGTGACTCCTGTGGCGGGCCAGGTGCAGTGCACGCAGCAGTGCACGCTGACACGGTCGACACGGCTGGCTTCCAGGTTAAGCGGGCATGGTGTCATGAAGCAGTGTGGCTTGGCTGGGTTGTGTTTCGGAGGATGCACGGCTCTTGGCTCTCGCCTCTCCCAAGTCCATATGGGAGTTGTAGCAATGGGACAAGACTGTAACTACCAATTGGATACCACTAAATTGGAGAAGAAAAAAAAAGAATTCACCTTGGGGGTTTGTGGTATATGGCCAATATACCTCCACGTTGCGTTGTGCCTAAGAACAGCCCTTGACCGTGGTATATTGGCCATATACCACACCTCCTTGGGCCTTATTTCTTAATTGTACACATTTGGACACTTTTACAATTATTGTATGGTAAACATTGACATCTGCCTGGGTGGAACACCCTCCATAATGGGTGTCTGTGTGGGACACCCTCCATTACGGCTCCATCAGTGCTGAGCCCTCTCACTCTGATTGTATGGGACACTCAATTACGGCTCCTTGTGTTTCCAATCTTCTTCCTCTGGCAGGATTACTTCCACGTGCAACTGTCAGACGACAAGCAGGTGAGGTACTTCCTGGAGCTGAGCTATGCTGGTGCCATCCTTCGGGACAGCTGGGTCCTGACAGACGTTGGCATCACCCCTAGCAGTGCCATCTGCTGCCTGCTGAAGGTACCAGCCAAACACCTAGCTGTTTCTACCCGTGCTTGAAAATGCATATCAAAGTGAGCTGGCTATTGCTTGAAACAGCTTCATACTATCATTAACATAAAGTGTTTCAGATTTAGTGTGGTAATATATAGTATGGTTATATAGTATGGTTAAAGAGTATGGTTATATAGTATGATTATATATATTATGGTGATATAGAGTGTGGTAATATATAGTATGGTTATATAGTATGATTATACAGTATGGTTATATAGTATGATTATATAGTATGATTATATAGTATGGTTATATAGTATGATTATATATATTATGGTGATATAGAGTGTGGTAATATATAGTATGGTTATATAGTATGATTATACAGTATGGTTATATAGTATGGTTATATAGTATGATTATATAGTATGGTTATATAGTATGATTATATAGTATGATTATATAGTATGATTAGGTATGATTAGGTGATTTAGTTCATTCAAACAGGTGCCATTAATACAGGTAACGAGTGGAGGACAGAGGAGCCTCTTAAAGAAGAAGTTACAGGTCTGTGAGAGCCAGAAATGTTGCTTGTTTGTAGGTGACCAAATACTTATTTTCCACCATAATTTGCAAATAAATTCATTAAAAATCCTACAATGTGATTTTTCTGGATTTTTTTTTCTTCTCATTTTGTCTGTCATAGTTGAAGTGTACCTATGATGAAAATTACAGGCCTCTCTCATCTTTGGGAGAACTTGCACAATTGGTGACTGACTAAATACTTTTTTGCCCCACTGTATAGTGTGGTGGTATATAGTATGGCGATATATAGAATGTTGAGGTCACCCTGCTTGAGACTTAAAGTAATATTGCCCTTGCTCAACCAAGACCATGGTTATGGTAGAGTGATTGGTTAGTAAGGACACTGCTTTATACCGAGACCATGGTTATGGTAGAGTGATTGATTAGTAAGAACACTGCTTCGTGAGTGTGAAGTGTTGTTGTACAGAGGTCCCTGGGTACATGTCCAGAGCCAGACAGGGACAGAACTCACTCTGTTCCACAAAGTTCTGTGGAAGATTTGCTAACAGAGGAGAGTGGTTATGTATCTAAGTACAAATTTAACCATCAGAATAATGTTTATTTGTGTTCCTTACTCCTTACTTACACATCCCATCATTGACATAGTCAAAGCCAGACCTTCTGTCTGTCTCTCCTTCTTGCTGGTTGACTAGAGTGGAAATCTATAGTATTGTATGGTTGACCTGGGATAGAGCTGAAATGTGGCCCGATGTAGTGTTGCCTTTGTACCAAACACCCTTACAGTCATAAACCTTTTCCCCATGTAATCGCCTCGACCTCAGTCTGGTGTTCGCTAACAGTATCTGAAGAGTCTGTATACCCAGTGGTGTATAGTACAGTAGAGCACAGCAGACTACAGTAAAGTACAGCAGACAGAGTACAGCAGAGTACAGTAGAGTACAGTAGAGCACAGCAGAGTACAGTAGAGTACAGTAGAGCACAGCAGAGCACAGTAGAGTACAGTAGAGCACAGCAGAGTACAGTAGAGTACAGCAGACTACAGTAGAGCACAGCAGAGTACAGTAGAGCACAGTAGAGTACAGCAGGCCGTATAGTAGGAGAAGAAGAGGCCCTTTGGGTTCATTGAAATACATATTCATAATATTTATGTTAACAATTTAATCTGCACCCAGATTAGTCTTCAATTTAATTTTCACCCAGATTAGTGTTCAATTTAATCTGCACCCAGATTAGTCTTCAATTTAATTTTCACCCAGATTAGTGTTCAATTTAATCTGCACCCAGATTAGTGTTCAATGTGATAGAACAAAACTCAGTACAGCACATGAATTAGAAAATGTTGTTACAAGTTTGAGCCACGAGATGGTGGTAGATTATAAGTTTAAATAGCATGGACCTTTGATTTGTCTCTGGATAGAAATTGCCCTTGGGCACAGATCTAGGATCAGTTTACTCTCACCAAATCCTAACCATTACTATTAGCAGTAAAAAAAACACAAACCAGACCTAAGATCAGTGCAAAGGAGCCACTTCATCTTACCCCTGTAATTATATGACTCCTAACTTATATATACTGAGTGTACCAAACATTAGAAACACCTTCCTAATATTGAGTTGCACCCCGCCTTTTGCCATCAGAACAGCCTCAATTCGTTGGGGCATGGACTCTACAAGGTGTTTGAAAGCGTTCCACAGGGATGCTGGCCCATGTTGACTCCAATGCTTCCAACAGTTGTGCCAAGTTGGCTGGATGTTCTTTGGGTGGTGGACCATTCATGATACACACAGGAAACTGTTGAGTGTGAAAAACCCCAGCAGCATTGCAGTTCTTGACACAAATCGGTGCACCTGGCACCTACTACCCCGTTCAAAGGCACTTAAATATTTTGTCTTGCCCATTCACCCTCTGAATGGCACACAATCTATGCCTCAATTGTCTCAAGGCTTAAAAATCCTTCTTTAACCTGTCCGCTCCCCTTCATCTACACTGAAGTGGATTTAACAAGTGACATCATTAAGGGATCATAGCTTTCACCTGGATTCACCTGGTCAGTCTTTGTCATGGAAAGAACAGGTGTTCATAATGTTTTGTTTACTCGGTGTATAAACACAACATAGGTATTTATGTAAAACAAGTGAATTTACTGTATGTCCATGGTCTTATACTTCAGCGGGAGCCGGTGGTGCGTGTGTTCAGTGCTGTGACGGGGGAGACCCTCTCAGTCTTGGGCACTGTGTTTCTCCTGAGTACGTCTGTGGCCAGGCTCATGACCCTGGTGTCCCAGCAGTGTGGGCTTCCCGTCAGCTCCTTCAGACTGAGCTCTCCCACCGGCCTGCAACTCTACGACTGCAACCGGCTGCACGACTACGCCATTGACCTGGGTATGGCCTTCCTTGTGCAGTAGATGAATGGTCCTCTGGCTCAACACCTTATGGATGTAACACAGAGACAAATGGACTGTATGGAACACATTCTTGGTTCATGGCAACCAGGAGGACAACCTGCATGTGTCTCTGTCTCCCAGGGGCTACTCTACGGTTGGACACCTGGGATGGGTGGGCGGAGTTCCTCAGAGGCTGCTTCCTGGGACACAGACTGACCGTCCAACGACACCTGTCTAGGGAGAGACCTGTGATGAGGTCAGAATACACATCTACACACTGAACTGTATGATAGACTTACTATCAACAGTGATGGTACTGAACCTTTATATAGCTTACAATGATAGTACTGACCCTGTATATAGCTTACAATGATAGTACTGACCCTGTATATAGCTTACAATGATAGTACTGACCCTGTATATAGCTTACAATAAAGGTACTGACCCTGTATATAGCTTACAATGATAGTACTGACCCTGTATATAGCTTACAATGATAGTACTGACCCTGTATATAGCTTACAATGATAGTACTGACCCTGTATATAGCTTACAATGATAGTACTGACCCTGTATATAGCTTACAATGATAGTACTGACCCTGTATATAGCTTACAATCATGGTACTGACCCTGTATATAGCTTACAATAAAGGTACTGACCCTGTATATAGCTTACAATGATAGTACTGACCCTGTATATAGCTTACAATAATAGTACTGACCCTATATATAGCTTATATTCTCGTGTTTTTTTCCTTCATACGTTTTTTCTCTTACCCTGATATTTAATACTGCATTGTGGGAAAGAGCTTGCAAGTAAGCATTTTACTGTACTGTTTTATAACCCACTGTATCTTGTGAACTTGACAAAAAAAACTTGAAACGTGTTATAAATACATTGATTCTGTATTATTCCAGGTTCCAGCTCCGGGTGGCACTCTACATGTCTCTGCGTGTCATTGAGCCGGTGGGGGTTCACCATTACCGTGAGTGGTGCCACCAGACGGCCCACCCCGACGTCGCCAAGTGTCCCGCTGTCGCCTCCATCGAGCACGGCCAGCTCACCATCCTCAAACTCTTTATCGCCAGCAGCGTTCTGACCCTTGCCTGTCGGGATCCCCAGGGTCGCGACCCCCTGAGGATCGCCCTTCAGTATGGCCACAGGGAGTGTGTGAGTCACCTGGCCACCAGGCTGTGCTCTGTGGTGGTCCTCCCAGGTATGGCCCTGCCCATGCGGACATACCTCCAGATAAAGGGCTGGGTGAGGCTGGGGCAGAGGAGGGCAGCATCCAGGCACTGCATGGGCCTCAACAGGGCTCTGTTCAGGAACAGGGTGGGCGACACGGTCCTGGTGGACGGCTTCACCCTCCCCAAGATGTCCTCCAAGCCCAGGAGGAGTGAGGCCAAGGCGGGTATCAGGGTGATGTCCACAGCCTCTCAAAGTTTGACCCCCATCAACTGCCCATCTCATGTATCCTGCCCGCTCCGCGCCCTGGCATCCCAGGATAAACCTCTTCAACTACCGAAGCAACACCCTGTGGCCACGAGGGATGAAAGAGAGAAGAAGAGGGAATGTGGAGGGAAGGGATGTGAGGAGGATGAGAGTGGGGATCAGAACAGCAACCAATGGAGGAGCAGAGTCCCGCTCCCGCCCATTTCCAGAGACACCAATCTCAGACCTGTGTTTGCCTCGCCAAACTCCGCCCAGATACTCACCACCTCACTGGAGGCCTTTTCTCTCCACTGCGACCGCACACCCAGAGAAAACGCCATATACTGTTTGGCCTTGGCCAGGTTTTACCACTTCATCACTGCCTATGATATACCCTTATCCTCCCTGAATAGATTTCAGTACAAACAAATCATGAGCCAACCATCATGCTTAGAAGGTACATAGTCAAATCAAATCAACTCAAACTTTATTTGTCACATGCGCTGAATACAACAAGTGTAGATCTTTCCGTGAAATACTTTACTTACAAGCCCTTAACAAACAGTGCAGTTCAAGAAGAGTTAAGAGAATATTTACCCAATAAACTAAAGTAACAAATAATAAAACATTTGAACTTGTCCAGTGGCCATTTGATTAATTGTTCAGCAGTCTTATGACTTGGGGTTAGATGCTGTTATAGGTTTACCCTAACAAGTCCTGAAACAAATCATGAGCCAACTATCATGCTTAGAAGGTATATAGTGTCAGTCTTATTGGTTCACCCTAACAAGTTGTTTCAGTATGGGGAGAGGATAGAATGTAAGGGCGCTTCATTAATGTATTGAGGCCATTACATATACAGTATTTCACAATGCTAGGACACAGATTTGGTCTCCTAACCTTGTTCTGGTTGATTGACTCTCTAACAGTGCCTTCACACAGAGACCATGGTTGCAGCAGCTGAATGTAGCGCGGACTCTGTCCAGGAGGAGTGCTCAGCACATTGGGTAGACACCACGATCCTGGTCATTAGGCAGATTAAACATACTGAAACAAGGAGGGACAACCTGGAATTGTCCAAAAAGGAACTCTTATTTTTATTTTTTACAGTGAACAAGATGAGACTTTGGAACGGATGATGCCTGAAACAATGCAGACGACTTAGAATTTCGTTCCTTTGGATGAGGCTTATAGATATAGTCAGTACTGTGTTTGATTTGTGTGCAGAAAGTTTACAACGGCAGGCAGTGGATTCTCAGTCATTCCTATTCTCAAGTAACAAAAAACGTATCATATTTCACTGGCTATTTGTAGTAGCCAAATGTGAATGGAATTATTATTATTCTAGAATCATTTAGTTGACTGAATGTGACTATGTGGTTGTGCTGTATGTGATTGTGCTGTATGTGATTGTACTGAATGTGATTGTACTGTACGTGATTGTAAGTGTTTGACATGGGTCTAATTGAGGCTCCAACCCCCTGCCTTAAAACTATTTTATTAAGATGTGGATCATTATTGCTCATATGAGTCTGTGCAGTGTCAAAATAATACATACTCTATTTCAGAGTATTTGACAAACTCTTTAGTTACGTTACAAAACTGACAACTACTGTGACGATGTGTTAGTACAGCATGTGTCATCATTCCCCTGCAGTGTGTGGATTTACACAGCAATATAGCAGACAGCTTAAATAGTTATAATAAAATAATATTTTTATTTAACCTTTATTTCACTAGACAAGTCAGTTAAGAACAAATTCTTATTTACAATGATGGCCAAACCCGGATGACGCTGGGCCAATTATGTGGCACCCTATGGGACTCCCAATCACTTGGGAGTGGGAAGGATACCAAATCCAATATCACACACTTCTTCCTTAGTATTCTGAGAACTGTCAGATAGCTGTGAGAGCTATGAGTGGATCATGGACCCATGCATAAATGATAACTTTGCTGTTACTCAGTGGGGCAAGTAGAACATCCGGGTTAGTGTATGTGCATTATCTGGACAGTTGATTGTCTTTGTCTCAAAGCCTTTCCATTTCTGGGGTATTGAAGAAGCTTCTGATCTCAACCTTCTTGACAGGTAAGAAACACTTGGTTAGTGTATGTGTCTTATCCAATGGGTTGTCAGGTGAACGTTGAAGATGCTTCTTGGAGGTGATCTAAATGTCATTGAGTTGCTTACTGACAAGACAATTATTCACTGAAAATTAAATCTGTCTTTCATTTCACTTTTGTTGATACTTGATTGGCTATTTGCTGTCTTTTGAAAATACAAAAATAAATATAACTGTTTTATGAAGCACTTGTAGACATTCATTGTTTTCAAAATCATATTTTCAGCAAAACAGATACATACTTTTACAATATGACATCAAATAAAAATAAAATAAGTGATATGTAAATGATTGGCAAAAGGCTCCAACCACCCAAGTCATAGACTGTTCACTCTGCTACCACACGGCAAGCGATACGAGAGCACCAAGTCTGGGACAAAAGGCTCCTTAACAGCTTCTACCCCCAAGTCATTAGACTGCTGAACAGCTTCTACCCTCAAGCCATTAGACTGCTGAACAGCTTCTACCCCCAAGCCATTAGACTGCTGAACAGCTTCTACCCCCAAGTCATTAGACTGCTGAACAGCTTCTACCCCCAAGTCATCAGACTGCTGAACGTTAATTAAATGGCCACCTGCACTATTTGCCCCTTTGTTATTGATGTATTTTTCTAATTGTTTTCCACTGACTCTCTTGAATTGGCTCGATGCACACTCACTACACTCTACCCACACATTCACTGTGACACTGACCGACTTTCACACTAGCTGCTGCTACTGTGTTTATTATCTATCCTGATTGCCTAGTCACTTTTACCCTTACCTACATGTACATACTGTATTACCTCAACTACCTCGCACCCATGCACATTGACTCGGTACTGGTACTCCTTGTATATAGCCTTGTTATTGTTATTGTGTTACTATTTAGAAAATATTTTCTTACTTTTTAACTCTGCATTGTTGGGAATGGGCTCGTAATAAAGCATCTCACAGTTGTTTTCGGCGTATGTGACCAATACGATTAGATTTTCATCTGAACAAATGAATGCTCTCGTTGTTATGAGGAATTTAATTAAATCATTTGGTTTTCCTTGAAGATTTGAATGGGCTGGGAAAGCCTTTCGCGATGGCTCTTGACAATCTGGTGAAAAGGGAGGGTTTGCGACTCTTCTCTTCAGGTGGGAAGGAATATGCGATGTCATTTCCCTCTGGAGCAAAGGAGCCATGAGAATTTGTCCTCGACTCTGCAAAGAAAGACCATCCAGTATGTCATGGGTAACAATTCAGAGCAGAGTGCAATGTCTTTCCAAATGAATTAGTTGAACGCTAAAGTAATAATATCTTAGTCTTGAATGAGCAGCAGCAGGGCTTACCTATAAAGTACACAGTAGGGGAAGTGTTCTGAGGCTGGTACTCCATAGACTTTTGAGGACAGTGGTCCTTTCTAACTTTCTTGGAACCCTGTTTGGTGGGAAAAGGCACATTAAAACAAACTGTTATATATCTTAGAGTACAGTATATCAACTGGAAAAAGGCCATACAATGCTAAAATACTGAATTATATAAACAAATAATATCTCATACATTCAAAAGCAGTGTTATTCATGAAAAATCTGTACTTGTACTATACCTTTATGTTAAAGCATATCTTGCTGAACATGGTTTTCTTGCTTTTCTTGGACTTGAAGATGGGGATCTGCTCTCCAGTACTGCTGGTGCTATCCCTTACCAAATCCAACATCCCTTCTACAATGTCACTGGTGGCCATGCTGGTACCGGACTCAAAATAACATTTGGCATTGGCTTTGGTGATCATTTGATGACTTGAGCCAACTGATAAGGCATCCATCATTTTGTTGACCATGACCTTCGTGAGCTGATTCATTGTGTCACTATCCTCTGGCTTGCTCAGATTGAGCTGGATAGGAAAGACCATGCAAGTAGAGGTGCTTGGTTCATTCTGGACTGAAACATCAATGTTGATATTTTCATACTCATCTAACCACTGTTTTAGGAAGCCCTTCACTGTCTCTTCAGCAAATATCTGGAGAAGCTGAGAGGAGAGCTTCCTGGATATGGCACATTGTTCCTTTCCCCATTTCAGCCTTGAAAGAATGGAGTCTGAAGCACTTCTGGCTGCTGCCAATGTTAAGACCTGTGGAGTGCTGTGGCTGTCCTGAAGGGCTATCACTTTATCCACAAATTCATGACTGAAAATGTGGATGGTCCCAGTGGAAATTATTTTTCTCAATTTCCTAACAGCAGATCGGAGGTTGTCAGGATGAGAAGCACCCTGTCCATCTTCCTGTGTGTTCTCAACACTTTCCACCATTTCGTCCACTACCACCCCAGCAGCTTGCCTGACTTTGTCCACATAGGATGGGGGAAGTAAGTTCTCTGTGTGAAACAAGTCCTGAATGATCATGTTTCTTACAATGGGAAAGTCACTCTGAGCAGATAATTCAGTGGGGATGGGAGTACCGGGCAAGGTGAAGTCCCATTCTGACTGCTTTGATTTTGAAGTAGGTGTTAGAGAGATGGAGGAGCGTGAAGAAGAGGTATTTCTTGTATTTTGGCTGTCAGCACTCCTACAACGGATCGTGCCAATATCCTCCAGCATGGATCCTGAGAGCTTAGTGGTTTTAGGTAGTAATTTGTGCGGAATGTCCACACAGGCATCGTTTCCACCAGGTGTAACACTGCTCTGGTTGACCTCAAGATGGCCGAGACTTGCTCTTTGTGAAGCAGGACTGCTTTGATATGTAAATATTTGGATTGAACCAAGTGTTGTGTCTGACATTTGAAGATCTTTTCTGAGAAACTCCGTAATCTTACTTTGCAGACTGTAGTAGATGTTACGAGCAACAGACCAGATTCTTTTCTCAGAAACCTGTCCAGTGGTGAGCAGGGAGGTTCCAGATACCATGTCAGATGATTGGGTGGTCTGGGTGAGCTCCTGCAGATCTTTCACTATGGTTTGTATAATATCAGTAGATGTGGTGGATGTACATACAGACTGGAGGTACTTATCTGTTGTACCTTCCTCCACAATGTTAAATGATCTAGAGAGGACCTCACTCACTCCTTTCTCAGCTTTGGTTTGGAACTCATGACTAGAACGTTTTTGGAGGCTCTTTGTTGAAAGACTGTGGGAAGATGCAATGCCTTTGGAGGCAGCCATGCTGCAATCTAGACTTACTGGAGAGGTTCGCTCAGTAGAACCTTGGAGACGTTCAAACATGTCTTCACATGGTGTTGGGGACCTTGACAAGGAGATGTCCTTCAGCTGAGACAGAACACCATCTACCAATATGTTGACCTCAAGGGACATATCAGATATTTTCTTTCCTACTGTGGAGAAGCAAGGTGCATTTGATGTCTGATCCTCGCATGAGGTCAAGATTGTTGAAATGACCTGTTTGGCACTATTGTTCATTAGACCCTCGTCTGTTTCAGTCCAGAGAAGTTTTGAACTCTCGCTGACACCCATGTGTAGAGTCACTTCCTGGTTCAAACTGTGCAAGTGAGGCACACTCTTACTAGCTTGCGTCAAGTTCTGGCTTGCCAAACCAAGGTACTCCTTAGTCACAAGATGTCCAGAGTCCTCTGTGGGTGTATGGCTAGACATTCTTCTCTGCACGTCTGACCTCCGCCGGTGAATGGTGAAGCCCTTTAATGTCTTCTTAATATTGTTATATAAACTAGTGGTAGCAGACCAGATCCTGCTCTGAAGCTTTTGTGCATTTTCCTGGAGGTCAGGTTCTCTTTCCTCTACTTCTGCAGGTTGCGCCAAGCTCTGCAGGTCTTCCACAAATGTGTCAATGATGCCAAAGGCAGCAGAATCCACACAAATATCCTTTGACAAGGTTCTCTGGTTTTGAACGGAACAAGACCTGGATGCTACAGAATAAGCAGGCTGTGCACTAGTTAAGCTACTGTTGGACTTTTTAACTAGGAACTCACTCACTGCTTGAGTGGTGTCTCTCTTGAATTCCTCACTTGAGAGTTTTTTCATGCAATCTAACAGACTGGTCAAAGAAGCTGTGGCCTTACTTCTGCTGTCCTCAATTTGACAGGAGAACTCATATACTATTGGTGATGAGGCCCTGGAATGGGAGATATCCCCAAGCTGAGCCAGAACGCCATCTACAAATTGTTGTCTCTCAATAGAGAAGTCTGATCCTTTTTCTCCAACAGTGTACAGGGGGTCCTCCTTTGACATCTCAGTCTTGTACAAGACCAGAAGCTCTGAGATGACTTCTTTGGTGCAAGTTGTCAGAAGTAGCTTGCTTTCTTCTGACTCAGTTTGTGCCCAAAGAAGTTTTGAGCACTCACTTAGGCCTCTTTGTAAAGTAACTTCACCAGTGGACTCTGGCAACTGAGGCTCACTCTTACTGGGCCTATATTTCATGTCTAAGCAAGGAAGTGGAACTGTCTCCTTAAACTCAGCATTTGTGATGTTGTCATCAGATGTGACAATGCTCTTTAGGGCAAATCTCTGAAGCTTGCCGAAATAATCTTTCAAGTTGTTTTGGATGCTGTGGTAAATGTGAACAGCAGCAGACCAGGCACTCTTCTGTTGGGGACTCTCTTCAGATTCAGCCAAGGACTTCATATCTGACACGAAAGTCTTAACAACTACTGACGCTGCTGAGCCCACTGGGTGAATTGACTCTGTCTTTACAATGCCAGATAATGTTTGACCTGATACAGCACCTGTTAACTCAGACTGAACGACTGAACTAGGAAAGCTCAAACTACTGACTTTTTTGGCAAGAACTCCACTCACTGCTTGTATTGCTGATGTTTGAAACTCCCGGCTGGAGAGTTTTTGGATGCTCTTAGATGTGAGCGTGCAGGAGGAACCAGATTCACTAATATTGTAGCTGCTCTCGTATTTCCTTATCAGGGCATCAAGATCCTCAATGAAGCCAACATGCGATGCCAAAAACGTGATCTTGTCCTTCAGATCTTTCAGCAAATTCTGTTCGTTCTCGTCAACAAAAGCCACCATTGTGTCAGAGATCATGGTCATGACTTGCCCTGTTAGACTCTTGCTCTCTTGGTCAACTTTTTCAAGTTTAGCAGCCAGCTCTTTCACCATGCTCTCAGTCACCGTGGTCTGTGAGTCTCCCCTTACCGGTGTCACTTGAGAGATTTGGCTAGCGGAGGCACTCTTAACGACCACTGATACGGCCGACTTGACATCTTTAATCACTTCTGCCATTACAGCAGGGGTCATCTTCGGAGAGCCTGCACTTCCAGATGGAGAATTGGACATGCATGCAAGTTTGGAGAGAGATCCTTGCAGGCTGTCCTGCACACAGGTGACGAGGGTGTCCTCTGAGACACCTAAGAGGACTTGTAGCGAGTCAGAGTTGGTTGTCTTCTTCTGCACATCAGACAGAGAGGTTCTTGAAAAAAAAACAGAAATCATCACAGTCAAACAAATAATATGTAAGGCTGTGAGGAACGTTGCTCTGGTGGAGGTGTGTCAAACACATCTGCACCATTGAAAATAGTGGGGGAATCGTTGCTTTTGCTCTGGGAAAACACCTTAGTGTGGTGGAGGTGTGTCAACCACATCTAATAATTAAAAATTATAATTTATTCAACTTCTATAGTTCTTTTCATTACAGAAAGATAAAAGAGAAAAGCTTCTGCTGGTTTGGAGAAGAAAAAAAAAGACTAAATTATTCTGTTTTAAAGTCAAATAATATGATAAATTAGAGTACTTTTTTTGTATAAGTAATTTGTATTGAAACTGGCTTGTACAGTTGAAGTCGGAAGTTTACATACACTTAGGTTGGAGTCATTAAAAGTCGTTTTTCAACCACTCCACAAATTCCTTGTTAACAAACTCTAGTTTTGGCAAGTCGGTTAGGACATCTACTTTGTGCATGACACAAGTCATTTTTCCAACAATTGTTTACAGATAGATTAGTTAACTTATAATTCACTGTATCTCAATTCCAGTGGGTCAGAAGTTTACATGCACTAAGTTGACTGTGCCTTTAAACAGCTTGGAAAATTCCAGAAAAGGATGTCATGGCTTTAGAAGCTTATGTTAGGCCTATTGACATCATTTGAGTCTGTGGATGTATTTCAAGGCCAACCTTCAAACTCAGTGCCTCTTCGCTTGACATCATGAGAAAATCCAAAGAAATCAGCCAAGACCTCAGAAAAATAATTGGTTCATCCTTGGGAGCAATTTCCAAATGGCTGAAGGTACCACGTTCATCTGTACAAACAATACCACGCAGCCGTCATACACTCAGGAAGGAGACGCGTTCTGTCTCCTAGAGATGAACGTACTTGGGTGCGAAAAGTGCAAATCAATCCACGAACAACAGCAATGGACCGTGTGAAGATGCTGGAGGAAACAGGTACAAAAGTATCTATATCCACAGTAAAACGAGTCCTATATCGACATTACCTGAAAGGCCGCTCAGCAGGGAAGAAGCCACTGCTCCGGAAGCCGCCATAAAAAACCCAGACTACGGTTTGCAACTGCACATGGGGACAAAGATCGTACTTTTTAGAGAAATGTCCTCTGGTCTGATGAAACAAAAATAGAACTGTTTGGGCATAATGACTATCATTATGTTTGGAGGAAAAGGGTGAGGCTTGCAAGCCAAAGAACACCATCCCAACCGTGAAGCACGGGGGTAGCAGAATCATGTTGTGGGGGTGCTTTGCTGCAGGAGGGTCTAGTGCACTTCACAAAATAGATAGCATCATGAGGCTGGACAATTATGTGGATATATTGAAGCAACATCTCAAGACTTCAGTCAGGAAGTTAAAGCTTGGTCGCAAATGGGTCTTCCAAATGGACATGACCCCAAGCATACTTCCAAAGTTGTGGCAAAATGACTTAAGAACAACAAAGTCAATGTATTGGAGTGGCAATCACAAAGCCCTGACCTCAATCCTATAGAACATTTGTGGGCAGAACTGAAAAAGCTTGTGCGAGCAAGGAGGCCTACAAACCTGACTCAGTCATACCAGCTCTGTCAGGAGGAATGGGCCAAAATTCTCCCAACTTATTGTGGGAAGCTTGTGGAAGGCTACCCAAAACATTTGACCCAAGTTAAACAATTTAAAGGCAATGCTACCAAATACTATTTGAGTGTATGTAAACTTCTGACCCACTGGGAATGTGAAGAAAGAAATAAAAGCTGAAATAAATTATTCTTTCTTCTTCTATTATTCTGACATTTCACATTCTTAAAATAAAGTGGTGATTTTAACTGACCTAAAACAGGGAAATTTTACTAGGATTAAATGTCAGGAATTGTGAAAAACTGAGTTTAAATGTACTTGGCTAAGGTGTATGTAAACTCAGAATTCAACTTTATATGGCCATATCTATCCTCTAAA
Source organism: Oncorhynchus clarkii lewisi (assembly GCF_045791955.1). Lineage (NCBI taxonomy): Eukaryota > Metazoa > Chordata > Actinopteri > Salmoniformes > Salmonidae > Oncorhynchus > Oncorhynchus clarkii. Next base: position 9,018,324 of record NC_092147.1, read on the forward strand.
AAAAAATGTGAAATTGCTATAAACATCAAATACTGTTTAAGGACAATCATAAATAAAAGGCAGTATTGAAGAATGGTTACAGACATACCTCATGGCTGGCTTGGGCAATGGTTTTGGGCAGTAGCTTCCACTGCCCAGACTGCCCATCTCCTTAGTCAGGTAAATCTCCTTGAACTTAAGTTGTTGTGATTCCTGCTCTTCTTCCTCTTCCTGATCCATACAGTTGGAAGAAGGGTAGGGAGTCGGGATGCGAAAGCTATTGTAAGACTTTCGACTGCCTGGCCTCTTAGGTACACCAGCCTCAGTAAATCTCACGCGGGACTTGGTGTTAACCTTATCGTCTAACAGACTGGTGAGTGACGCTGTGAGAGATCTCTGTGACAATGGAGAGGAGGCAGCATCTTGGATGCCCAGTAGTTCGTAAAGACCTGGGATGATGATCTGCATCAGCTTGTCCGATAAAAACTGGACAATCCTCAGACACAAGCCGGCAAGCTGTTGTTTTGTCAGCTGTATTCCAGAAACAGAAGTAGTGTTTTAAAATGTTGCATAGTGCGTCTTTCAAAAGCTTATGAACAAGGCTAAACATTCAGTGATCATTGTATTCTAAATAAGCTTTCAGATCTTACCGGGTCAGAAATGCCATTACGAATCCTACTCCATTGCCTGAAAATGATTCATATGAATTATTCATATTAATAGAATTAATATTGTCAGAAATGTCGGTCAGTAGAGTCATCAGATTAAACAGTATTTTACACATGCTTTGTAGCAATTGTTTTGACAACATTGTGGTGTGATGTAACTTTTTCAGCAATGGAAATGTAGTTGATGAATCTGCTTTCATACAATCCTTTACAGGTTTGATAGTAGTACTGTACCAAATAAAATAGAACATACTCCTCAGTTAGGTTCTGCAGGAAGTTGATAATCAGTGAAAAAGACTCAAGATTTTTCGCACTGTTGAGGCTCTCTTCTTCTGTGGTTTCCACAGTGCTGCTTTGCTTCTGGTAGAAATAAACATTATGAGTCTCAAATAATGGCACCAACAGAGTCAAACTTAACATTTACAACAAATATCATACTGAAAGAACTTATGAACCGTTAGAGAGTGGAGGAGCATTGGCAACGTTGGACAAATTCAAACAACTGAAACACAATAGAGATGGTTGTGGTACGTCAACATTGCCAATGATAGCATCACTATAACATTTTATTGGATTAATGTTGTAATATGAAATGACAAGGTCAACTTACCATCTCATTGACAGCTTCAGAGGTCAGGTGGTCATCCACCACACAGACAGGCAGGTCTAGAGACTGGGACAAGGCTCTATGGTCATAAGCAGGAGAGAATGGAAACAACATCAGAGCAGTCCCAATGTCAGAATCTAACCACTGTCTTCATGTCAAAGACTCACTTAGTAGTTAATACATGGCCACAAATAATGAGCGGTTCAAATAGATCGGCTGGGGACTTGACCCTACAAATGACTCCATGAATGACGCCTGACCTGCCCCATAACAAGTTCTTTCTTATTAGTCTGTCTCTCTTAATCTCCACACAAATATCTAACTGGACAGAGTGTAAGTGGCCTTACCTGACTCTCTCAGTGTCAGAAACATCATAGTCTTGTTGTTCTACGTCCTCCAGGGACATCTCAGCTACAGCAGACGGGGCAAAGCCCGGGATGATCTCTCAAACTGAAAATAATGACTGTTTATGTGAACTGAACCATTTACAGTGGCTTGCGAAAGTATTCACCCCCCTTGGCATTTTCCCTATTTTGTTGCCTTATAACCTGGAATTAAAATAGATTTTTGCACTGTCAACTGTGGGACCTTAGGTATGGGCCTTTCCAAATCATGTCCAATCAATTGAATTTACCACAGGTGGACTCCAATCATGTTGTAGAAATACCTCAAGGATGATCAAGGGAAACAGGATGCACCGGTGCTCAATTTCGAGTCTCATAGCAAAGGGTTTGAATACTTATGTAAATAAGGTATTTCTGTTTTTTTCCGTTTTAAATTGCAAAAATGTCTAAAAAACTGTTTTTGCTTTGTCATTATAGGATATTGTGTGTAGATTGATGAGGAAAATGTTGTATGTAATCCATTTTAGAATAAGGCTGTAATGTAAAAAATGAAATGTGTAAAAAGTCAAGGGGTCTGAATACTTTCCAAATGCACTGAAGCAGTCTATAAGATATATCTTATTACAGTTTAGGCCTACCTTGTTATTTTCTTCCATCTGGCAATATCATATTAATGGATTAAATCTATTTAGTTTGTTTTGTTGCTAGAATTTTTATTAATAGTTTGAAAATACAAGTATTATCTACTTTCTGAAGGACAGCCAAGTTGATAGGCAACATAGAACCTACAGACAATTATGACATCATTGGAACACATGCACGTGTCACAAACACCTTTAGCCCAAAAAAGCAGTGTAGCAGTGCTGCCCAAGCTGGGGGCAATACACTTTTATTAGGCTTTTATTCAGATTCACAAACAATGCTCTACTTGAAGTCAATGAGTAAACATGTAGCAACATGGCTGAGCTTTAACGTGTAAGTAGAAGTTGACACTAACCATATGTATAATCCTAAAATGCTTGCCCTGAATACCAGTCTAGAACCCAGGTATGTCTCCTGCTATTTATAGTATCTTTAAAGTACATTATAACATACACATGGTTAGCAGATGTTAATGCGAGTGTAGCGAAATGCTTGTGCTTCTAGTTCCGACAATGCAGTAATAACAAGTAATCTAACTAACAATTCCAAAACTACTGTCTTGTACACAGTGTAAGGGGATAAAGAATATGTACATAAGGATATATGAATGAGTGATGGTACAGAGCAGCATAGGCAAGATACAGTAGTACATCTTATTACAGTTTAGGCCTACCTTATTATTTTCTTCCATGTAGCAATATAATTTTAAGGGCAAATACGTACACACATGTGTTGTAGGCCAATGAACTCCATAGTTGTAATCAGAGTTTATAATAAGGAAGGGGAATTCTGTAACAGGTTATGACATCAAAGGTATGGCAGCTATGGAGAATCATTTTCAAAACAATGTCCAAAACGGGAAATCATTGGATGTGATTCATTCGATTCTATGCAATTTCATCTTTGAGGACTGACATGGAAGCAACCATTACACAACCCTGAACTCAATAACCCCACCACAGTTTCAGAAGAGATATCAAACCATATCTGGTCAAATTGTATTACATACACCCAGGCTGTGCCTGGACAGTGATGGATGGCTATATGGAGCATCCTTGTCCATCATGTTCAGTGTGTTAGTGCTCTCACCACAGAGAGGCAGCAGCCTCCACTGAGCAGCTCAGCAGCCTCCATTGATATATACTTATACTGTATTGCAATGCTTCTGGTCACTTGCACACTATGATTTGTCTATTTGTTTTGGGATTTGTGTGTTGGCCTGTTTTGAAATAGTTTGATAATAACCTATTACTTTGACCTAATGCACTTCATCAATGATGGTGGTTGTATTGTTTTGGATTTGTACTGATAAGCATCATGTTGTCTTACTCTAGGGAACTTTCCAGCAAATGTGGATCTCAAAACAGGAGTACGAAGAGGGCGGGAAGCAGTGCGTAGACAGGAAGTGCCCTTGATCGACCACCAACAGCATCTGCTGCCTCCAGAACTCACAATAACATGTCTAGTTTAACCTTTTACTGTGAGCTCAGGAACACCCAAGGACGGTAGTTCTGTCGATTTAAATTATTATTATTATTTTAAAAACTGGATAATCGAATCTGCCTTTATCATTTTTTGTAGAAAACATGAACTATAACGAACCGTGTCACATATTCCATTGCTATGAAAAGGGTGAAAGGCTGAGTTCCTTTTGACTCCATCTTCAGTATGCCATTTTCAGTTTGTTTATGGACCTCATATTCTGATCTCAACCTTCTTGACAGGTAAGAAACACTTGGTTAGTGTATGTGTCTTATCCAATGGGTTGTCAGGTGAACGTTGAAGATGCTTCTTGGAGGTGATCTAATGATGTCATTTGAATCGCTGTCATTGAGTTGCTCACTGGACAAGACAATTATTCACTGAAAATTAAATCTGTCTTTCATTTCACTTATGTTGATACTTGATTGGCTATTTGCTGTGTTTTGAAAATACAAAAATAAATATAACTGTTTTATGAAGCACTTGTAGACATTCATTGTTTTCAAAATCATATTTTCAGCAATACAGATACATACGTTTACAATATGACATCAAATCAAATAAAAATAAAATAAGTGATATGTAAATGATTGGCAAAAGGCTCCAACCACCCAAGTCATAGACTGTTCACTCTGCTACCACACGGCAAGCGATACGAGAGCACCAAGTCTGGGACAAAAGGCTCCTTAACAGCTTCTACTCCCAAGCCATTAGACTGCTGAACAGCTTCTACCCCCAAGTCATTAGACTGCTGAACAGCTTCTACCCCCAAGTCATTAGACTGCTGAACAGCTTCCCCCCCCAAGTCATTAGACTGCTGAACAGCTTCTACCCCCAAGTCATTAGACTGCTGAACAGCTTCTACCCCCAAGCCATTAGACTGCTGAACAGCTTCCACCCCCAAGTCATTAGACTGCTGAACAGCTTCTACCCCCAAGTCATTAGACTGCTGAACAGCTTCTACCCCAAAGCCATTAGACTGCTGAACAGCTTCCACCCCCAAGTCATTAGACTGCTGAACAGCTTCTACCCCCAAGTCATTAGACTGCTGAACAGCTTCTACCCCCAAGTCATAAGACTGCTGAACAGCTTCTACCCCCAAGCCATCAGACTGATGAACGTTAATTAAATGGCCACCTGCACTATTTGCATTGACCCCCTTTGTTATTGATGTATTTTTCTAATTGTTTTCCACTGACTCTCTTGAATTGGCTCGATGCACACTCACTACACTCTACCCACACATTCACTGTGACACTGACCGACTTTCACACTAGCTGCTGCTACTGTGTTTATTATCTATCCTGATTGCCTAGTCACTTTTACCCTTACCTACATGTACATACTGTATTACCTCAACTACCTCGCACCCATGCACATTGACTCGGTACTGGTACTCCTTGTATATAGCCTTGTTATTGTGTTACTATTTAGAAAATATATTCTTACTTTTTAACTCTGCATTGTTGGGAATGGGCTCGTAATAAAGCATCTCACAGTTGTTTTCGGCGTATGTGACCAATACGATTAGATTCTCATCTGAACAAATGAATGCTCTCGTTGTTATAATGAGGAATTTATTTAAATAATTTGTTTTTTCTTGAAGATTTGAATGGGCTGAGAAAGCCTTTCGTGATGGATCTAGACAATCTGGTGAAAAGGGAGGGTTTGCGACTCTTCTCTTCAAGTGGGAAGGACGATGCGATATCATAAATTCCCTCTGGAGAAAAGGAGCCATGAGATGTTGTCATCGTCTCTGCAACGAAAGACCATCCAGCATGCCATCAATTTACATTTTTACTCATTTATCAGACACTCTTATCCAGAGAGACTTACAAGGAGCAATTAGGATGAAGTGCCTTGCTCAAGAGCACATTGACAGATTTTGCCTCGTGAATTAAGGGATTCTGAACCAGCAACCTATCGGTTACTGGCCCAACCTCTTAACCCACTAGGCTACCACCCAGCCCACAGTACAGTATGTCATAGGTAACAACTCAGAGGAGTACAACGTCTTTCCAAATGAATTAGTGGAATGGTAAAGGGATAATGTCTCAGTCTTGACTGAGCAGCAGCCTAAACAGCAGCAGGGCTTACCTGTAAAGTACACAGTAGGGGAAATGTTCTGAGGCTGGTACTCCAGAGACTCTTGAGGACAGAGGTTCTTACTAACTTTCTTGGAACCCTGGTTGGTGGGAAAAGGCACATTAAAACAAACTGAACATTTTTCGATATCTTAAAGTACAGCATATCAATTGCAAAGAAGCAGTGCAATGCCATGACACAAAGAATCATATATCTCATAAAAGGTCAACAGCAGTGTTATTCATGAAAGATGTATGTGTACTATACCTTTGTATTGAAGGTGAGGACCTGCTCTCCAGTACTGCTGATGGTATCCCTTTCCAAATCAAACACGCCTTCTACAATGCCACTGGTGGCCACGCTGGTAGCGGACTCAAAATAACATTTAGCAGTGGCTTTGGTGATCATTTGAAGAATGACCATGCAAGTAGAAGTCTTTGGATCGTTCTGGACTGAAACATCAAAGTTTATGTTTTCATACTCATCTGACCACTGTCTCAGGAAGCACTTCACTGTCTCTTCAGCAAATATCTGGAGAAGCTGAGAGGAGAGCTCCTTGGATATGGCACATTGTTCCTTTCCCCATTTCAGCCTTGAAAGAATGGAGTCTGAAGCACTTTTGGCTGCTTCCAATGTTAAGACCTGTGGAGTGCTGTGGCTGTCCTGAAGGGCTATCACTTTATCCACCAATTCATGACTGAAAATGTGGATGGTCCAAGTGGAAATGATTTTTCTCAATTTCCTAACAGCAGATCGGAGGTCGTCAAGATGTGAAGCACCCTGTCCATTTTCCTGTGTGTTCTCAACACTTTCCACCATAATGTCCACTACCACCCCAGCAGCTTGCCTGACTTTGTCCACAAAGGTTACAGGAAGTAAGTCCTCTGTGTGAAAGAAGTCCTCAATGATTGTGTTTCTAACAATGGGAAAGTCAATCTGAGCAGGAAACTCAGTGGGGATGGGAGTCCCGGGTAAAGCAAAGTGCCATTTCGACTGCCTTAATTTTGAAGTAGGTGTTAGAGAGATGGAAGAGCGTGAAGAAGAGGTATTTCTTGTATTTTGGCTGTCAGCACTCCTACAACGGATCGTGCCAATATCCTCCAGCATGGATCCTGAGAGCTCAGTGGTTTTAGGTAGTAATTTGTGCGGAATGTCCACACAGGCATCGTTTACACCAGGTGTAACACTGCTCTGGTTGACCTCAAGATGGCCGAGACTTGCTCTTTGTGATGCAGGACTGCTTTGATATGTAAAGATTTGGATTGAACCAAGTGTTGTGTCTGATCTTTGAAGATCTTTTCTGAGAAACTCCGTAATCTTACTTTGCAGACTGTAGTAGATGTTACGAGCAACAGACCAGATTCTTTTCTCAGAAACCTGTCCAGTGGTGAGCAGGGAGGTTCCAGATACCATGTCAGATGATTGGGTGGTCTGGGTGAGCTCCTGCTGGTCTTTCACCGTGGTTTGTATAATATCAGTAGATGTGGTGGATGTAGATACAGACTGGAGGTACTTATCTGTTGTGCCTTCCTCCACAATGTTAAATGATCTAGAGAGGACCTCACTCACTCCTTTCTCAGCTTTGGTTTGGAACTCATGACTAGAGAGTTTTTGGAGGCTCTTTGTTGAAAGACTGTGGGAAGATGCAATGCCTTTGGAGGCAGCCGTGCTGCAATCTAGACTTACTGGAGAGGTTCGCTCAGGAGAACCTTGGAGACGTTCAAACATGTCTTCACATGGTGTTGGGGACCTTGACAAGGAGATGTCCTTCAGCTGAGACAGAACACCACCTACCAACATGTTGACCTCAAGGGACATATCAGATATTTTCTTTCCTACTGTGGAGAAGCAAGGTGCATTTGATGCCTGATCCTCGCATGAGGTCAAGATTGTTGAAATGACCTCTTTGGTACTATTGGTCAGTAGAGCCTCGTCTGTTTCAGTCCAGAGAAGTTTTGAACTCTCGCTGACACCCCTGTGTAGAGCCACTTCAAGGTTCAAACTGTGCAAGTGAGGCACACTCTTACTAGCTTGCCTCAAGTCCTGGCTTGCCAAACCAAGGTACTCCTTAGTCCCAAGATGTCCAGAGTCCTCTGTGGGTATATGACTAGACATTCTGCTCAGCATGTCTGACCTCCGCTGGTGAATGATGAAGTCCTTTAATGTCTTCTTAATATTGTTATATAAACTAGTGGTAGCAGACCAGATCCTGCTCTGTAGCTTTTGTGCATTTTCCTGGAGGTCAGGTTCTCTCTCCTCTACTTCTGCAGGTTGCGCCGAGCTCTGCAGGTCTTCCACAAATGTTTCAATGATGCCAAAGGCAGCAGAATCCGCACAAATATCCTTTGACCATGTGTACTGGTTTTGAATGGAACAAGACCTGGATGCTACAGAATAAGCAGGCTGTGCACTAGTTAAGCTACTGGTGGACTTTTTAACTAGGAACTCACTCACTGCTTGAGTGGCATTTCTCTTAAATTCCTCACTTGAGAGTTTTCTAATACAATCTAACAGACTGGTCAAAGAAGCTGTGGCCTTACTTCTGCTGTCCTCAATTTGACAGGGGAACTCACATACTATTGGTGATGAGGCCCTGGAATGGGCAATATCCCCAAGCTGAGCCAGAACACCCTCTACACATTTCTCTCTCTCAATAGAGAAGCCTGATCCTTTTTCTCCAACAGTGTACAGGGGGTCCTCCTTTGACATCTCAGTCTTGTACAAGACCAGAAGCTCTGAGATGACTTCTTTGGTGCAAGTTGTCAGAAGGAGCTTGCTTTCTTCTGACTCTTTTTTTGCCCAAAGAAGTTTTGAGCTCTCACTTAGGCCTCTTTGTAAAGTAACTGCACCAGTGGACTCTGGCAACTGAGGCTCACTCTTACTGGGCCTATATTTCATGTTTAAGCAAGGAAGTGGAACTGTCTCCTTAAACTCAGCATTTGTGATGTTATCATCAGATGTGACAATGCTCTTTAAGGCACATCGCTGAAGCTTGCCGAAATAATCTTTCAAGTTGTTTTGGATGCTGTGGTAAATGTGAACAGCAGCAGACCAGGCACTCTTCTGTTGGGGACTCTCTTCAGATTCAGCCAAGGACTTCATATCTGACACGAAAGTCTTAACAACTACTGACGCTGCTGAGCCCACTGGGTGAATTGACTCTGTCTTTACAATGCCAGACAATGTTTGACCTGATACAGCACCTGTTAACTCAGACTGAACGACTGAACTAGGAAAGCTCAAACTACTGACTTTTTTGTCAAGAACTCCACTCACTGCTTGTATTGCTGATGTTTGAAACTCCCGGCTAGAGAGTTTTTGGATGCTCTTAGATGTGAGCGTGCAGGAGGAACCAGATTCACTAATATTGTAGCTGCTCTCGTATTTCCTTATCAGGGCATCAAGATCCTCAATGAAGCCAACATGCGATGCCAAAAACGTGATCTTGTCCTTCAGATCTTCCAGCAAATTGTGTTCGTTCTCGTCAACAAAAGCCACCATTGTGTCAGAGATGGTGGTCATGACTTGCCCTGTTAGACTCTTGCTCTCTTGGTCAACTTTTTCAAGTTTAACAGCCAGCTCTCTCACCATGCTCTCAGTCACCTTGGTCTGTGAGTCTCCCCTTACCGGTGTCACTAGAGAGGTTTGACTTGCGGAGGCACTCTTAACGACCACTGATAAGGCCGACTTGACATCTTTAGCCAACTCTGCCATTACAGCAGGGGTTAGCATCATAGAGCCTGCACTTCCAGATGGAGAATTGGACATGCATGCAAGTTTGGAGAGAGAACCTTGCAGGCTGTCCTGCACACAGGTGACAAGGGTGTCCTCTGAGACACCTAAGAGGACTTGTAGCGTCTCAGAGTTGGTTGTTTTCTTCTGCACATCAGACAGAGAGGTTAGAGTCCTTGGGGAAAAAAACGCAGAAATCATCAAAGTCAAACAAATAATATGTAAGGCTGTGATGCACATTCAGTGTGTCAAATACATCTGCACCATTGAAAACAATGAGGAAAACGCTGCTGTTTCTCTGAGAAAAAACCTTAGTGTGATGTCAGCCTAACTGCTTAATTTCTAAAGCCCAATAAAATGTATTTTGTATAAGTCATTTGTATTGAAACTGGCCTGTAGATATCTATCTATCCTGGCAACATCTATCCTCTACAAAAATCCAAATTGCTATAAACTTCAAATACTGTAACTTCTAATAACTTCAAGGACAATCATAAATACAAGGCAGTTTGAAAAAATGTTAAAGGTAAATTTCTAAATGTTTCAACTTCATATTCATCATCTCCAGCACCACCCCAACATCAGCATATGTGAAAAACGGGCATTTCTATGTTTTGTAGTAAAAAAGAAAGAGGAAGATAAGTGTTTTCTATGACATCATCAACCAATTAGTAGGCAATGCCTACTCATAATTGGTTAAAATCACACGATGCACACTGATGATGTCATTAGAATCTAGAGCTGAGCATTTAACCAACATTTTTGTTATTTTTCGGTTTTTAAACAATTAATTGACCGACGTCGGCTCAATTATTTGAATTCCATATAGTTAATTTTTTTCTTCTTCTGTGAGCTCGATGCTCAGTTTCTGTAGAGATAAATCAGATCAAGCACGAACTATGCAATGTAGTAGGGAGTTGTAGTTTCCAACAGGCCAATATTCTACATAGTTTAGCACAGAAAATACGGCAATTAATTCCCATAATCCATTGCACGCCCACTTGCTTGTCCACTCTGTGTGGAGCAGATACGGAAACCTCATTAACTGAGACGGAGAGACGAGAGAATGCATGAGAGAGATAAAAAGCAGTTGCGTTGCGAGGATCCTCTACCTGGAAATACATGATCTAAGTGATTGACAGTTGGTGTTCAGCGGTCATAAAAGTAGGTCTTATTTACTTAGAAGAACTACTAAAATAGTGATTTTGTCAGACAGGATAAGCAGCAGCTCTAGTGATGAGTTGATGACTTGGAATGAAATAATAAAGTCATCAAATAAATATTTTATATGAGAAAGTAAATGATGGTTGATAAGTCATAAACAGTAATGGACAGTCACTACCATCATGGGACTTTTATTCGTTGTTTTATTATGTGTTGTTACAGCATTCAACACAGATAATCCATAGTGCATTCAATGTCTAAAAAAAGTATTGAAATTCAAAACCGTGATTATTTTTTAAATATTTGAATGGAAACCAAACCAACCTCAAAAAGCACTAATTTCTCAGCACTATTGGAAACAGTTACGTCCCTCTATATTTTTTTTACTACAAAGCATGGAAATGTGTAATTTTCACATATGGTGATGCTGGAGATGAATATGAAGTTGTTAAATTTCCCTTTAAGAACATACCTCATGGCCCCCTTGGGCAGGTAGCTTCCACTGCCCAGACTGCCCTTAGTCAGGTAAATCTCCTTGAACTTAAGTTGTGATTCCTGCACTTCTTCCTCTTCCTGCTCCATACAGTTGGAGGAAGGGTAGGGAGTCGGGATGCGAAAGCTATTGTAAGACTTTCGACTGCCTGGCCTCTTAGGTACACCAGCCTCAGTAAATCTCACGCGGGACTTGGTGTTAACCTTATCGTCTAACAGACTGGTGAGTGACGCTGTGAGAGATCTCTGTGACAATGGAGAAGAGGCAGCATCTTGGATGCCCAGTAGTTCGTAAAGACCTGGGATGATGATCTGCATCAGCTTGTCCGATAAAAACTGGACAATCCTCAGACACAAGCCGGCAAGCTGTTGTTTTGTCAGCTGTATTCCAGAAACAGAAGAAGTGTTTTAAAATGTTGCATAGTGCGTCTTTCAAAAGCTTATGAACAAGGTTAAACATTAGGCAGAGTTTTCATGGTAATCTGATTAAATTGTCAGTAACATGATCTTACCGGGTCAAACATGCCCTCACGAATCCCCCTCCATTGCCTGAAAACAATATTGTTATAAATGTTGTCATATCAGGATGCGTGGCAGAATAGTTTTTATTTAATTATTTGCCTGATCGTGAAGTTATACTTGCTTTGTGTCAGTTGTTTTGGCAAAATTGCAATGTGACAACTTTTCTAGCACTGAACATTTTTTTCCGATTGATCAGTTTCTAATTTGATCCTATTTCCTTGAAGGTGTGATAGTACCAAAGAAAACAGAACATACTTCTCAGTTAGGTTTTGAAGGAAGTCCATAAGTGTCAGATGTTCCACATTGTTGAGCTTTCCCTCTTCTGTGGTTTCCATCACTGAGGTTGCTCTGCTCCTGGTAGAATTGCTCTGCTCCTGGTAGAAATGTAATTATATTGCAAATAATCAAACTTAATATACAACAAATATCATACTGAAATGATTATTAAATGTTAAAGAGTGGAGGAGCATTGGCAACGTTGGGCCAATTAAACAACTGCAACACAACAGAGATGGTTGTGGTACGTCAACATTGCCAATGATAGCATCACTATAACATTTTATTGGATTAATGTTGTAATATGAAATGACAAGGTCAACTTACCATCTCATTGAAAGCTTCAGAGGTCAGGTGGTCATCCATCACACAGACAGGCAGGTCTAGAGACTGGGACAAGGCTCTATGGTCATAACCAGGAGAGAATGGAAACATCAGAGCAGTCCCAATGGCAGAATCTAACCACTGTCTTCATGTCAAAGACTCACTCACTCATTTGCTTTGTCAAACCTACCCCTTAGAATGACTTCGATATTAAAAACCCAGGCTTTCCTAAAATGTTTACCTCAGCCAGTCTAGAACCCAGGTGTGTCTACAAAACACATGTACTCCTCCATAAGGTTCATGGGTTCCCTATTATTTTATCCCAGTACAAGAGGGGCAACTGGATTCAGGATTAAACACAAGCAGTCTTTAAGGTATATCTTATTACAGTTTAGGCCTACCTTATTATTTTCTTCCATCTGGCAATATCATTTTAAGGAATGAAATCTGTTTTGTTGCTAGTATTATTAGTAACTGTAGGAAAATACAGCTGTAAAGTACAAGAATCAGCTACTTTCTGAAGGGAAGCCAAGCTCATAAGCAATTTAGAACCTACAGACAATTATGACAAAATTGGAACGCATGAATGCGTCACAAACGCTATACATGTTATTTTAGGGCGTGGCTCCGCATTCGTGACCGGTTCTCATATTTCTTTTTCCCGGTATCCGTTAGTGCTGGAATTTGCGATTAATACTTTTCTCATGCCGAAACCGGATTAAATACATACCGGTAGTTAAATGACAAAAAATATGATATTCGCAATGTCATTAAGCAACAACAACAACAAAAACATACATAGCTACTACAATTTCGAAACATGATTTTGTCATCAGTTCAGTACCATTTGTTTGATTTTGTGGACCCACGACTTGACTTTATCCATGTTAGCTAGTTGCTAGCGATGCTAGTCAGCATAGGCTGCTACGTGATAAACAGTTCGTGTTAGTGAATTAGCTACCTAGCTAGCCAGCCTAACAAGCTGTCACATCCAGTGGAAACCGATGCAACCCTGCTGCCAAATAAGGGCTAGCTCGATGACCCGTGGTAACAGTGGGGTCCCCATGAGTTTCAAGGCTTTAATAAGTGCTATCGTGCAGAAAAAGCGAATAAAATACTGGTTGATGAGCTAGCTAAATTAGCTAGCAAGACGGATATGACCGTTAACAGCGTGCATGCACAAATGCATGACGACACCTTGTATCTCAGTGAAGCAGGCATGCAGAACGAGATCGCCCCACCAAGCCAGATAGTAGAGGGGTACAACAACGCCGGGACACAGAGGCATAGCTCATACAATTATATTTTGTTCCAGTCAATGACAATACATGTTGAATAATAAATACCTGCGTCAAATATATGGCATCGCATGCTAGTGCAAAGATAGCTTGCATGAATTGTTTTTAAAATCCGGTGACCACTAGATGTCCTCGTATATCCACATTTAGATTAACTGTACTTGATTTTTCATCAGTACTGTGAATGACAAGCCCACTGAATCTAGTTTAATAATCTTTATACTCAGCAGGTAGAGGCCTAGGTACTTCAAATCAGTGCTTAATTTGAGCAGGATCATGCCAGAACAGGATCCGGCACCGTTCCGTTCTGGACTGTTTTGTTCCGGAACCAACTTGGCCGAATCCGGTACCTCTCGTGCCATGAAAAATAATTTTCACTTTTTGCTATGTAACAATTATAATAAAAGCGATCAAAGTTCATTCGAGTTGCCTCTTCGTCAATTATCCTGCCCACTCATCTCTCCCGAGTTGCACTTCATCATTTGTTTCCTTATAGAATCATAGCTGCATGAAGGGTTCTGGAGGAATTTTCTAAAGTTACGGAATTACTGCTGTCTGTTCAGAAATAAATTAAATCATTCAGAATAGCCTAATACGTCATGAGAAACCCTTTAATTTAGCTACAGAGGACCAATAGCTTATTTTTTAAATAGCCTAGCTGCGGATTGTAGCCCAATAACAAAGAATAGCCTACAGTCGGGAACGCGAGGCAAATCTGTCAGTGAAAAAACAGCACGCAGACAAAACAGGCCTTTTGCAATATTTCAAATACAATCGAGGGAAAACACAGGTTGAAAAGCAATGACTCTTGCTGAAAAGATAAGACTATGCTGTAGACTACCAAAATATTTGATCAACTCCCAAACATTGTTTTACAAAACAGAGAGAGGGAGAGATAGGCTTTTGACACGAGCGCATCGACAATCTCCAGCGAGTGAGCTGCGCATCATTGGGTGAGTCAGTGAAACTGGAAAGCATTTTTAGGACTAATTTCCTCCTCATATTGTAGCCTATATATGTTTCTCCACAAACCTAGGCCTATAGGCTATTGATGGATTCAAGACAAGGTCGTTTTTATTGATCTCAGATACTAAGTTTGTCAGTGTCAAAGTAGCCTGCCATTTCGATCATTTGTGCGGATTAAAAAAAGATAATGCCAAAGTCTCCAGTCATGTAAAAGGATGTAGAATTGCACGAAATGCGGTTTTAAAAAGGCCAACACTTTCCCGGACCCTAGGCTACTAAAAATGTTCCCCATGTGTTCACCTACTGTAAATGGCTCTACTCTACTGCTCTACCCAAATGTGATGATATGCGTTCAATGCTCTATTATAATAGGTGATCTTTTTTCTCATGAGTTCTGGTACCACAGAGCCCCCCCTCTGGCACCTCCCAATTTACAAATTAAGCTCTGCTTCAAATTTGTATTTTACAAGGCAAGTCAGTTAAAAACAAATTCTTATTTTCATTAAAGGCCTAGGAACAGTGGGTTAACTGCCTGTTCAGGAGCAGAATGACAGATTTGTACCTTGTCAGTTCAGGGATTTGAACTTGCAACCTTTCGGTTACCAGTCCAACACTCTAACCACTAGGCTACTTGTCTTCATGAAGGGTTTCATGTGAGCCTGTTTGCATCCCTCCCAGCTGCCCACTGCATTGAGGCTAGGTAACACAGTCACCACAGATAAATCCATGATAACCAAAAACAAGCATTTCTCAACGGCTGGCCATGCCTTCCTCCTGGCTACTCCAACCTCGGCCAACAGCTCCATGGGAAAGGAAGATGATTCTAAGAAGCAATTTGTTCATTTGGCTGGTGTCAAGTAAAGTATGTGACTAGTACTTACAATAGGAGACATGGTTATGTGATGGGGTGATAGTACTTACAGTAGGAGACATGTGATGGGGCGATAGTACTTACAGTAGGAGACATGTGATGGGGCGATGGTACTTACAGTAGGAGACATGTGATGGGGCGATAGTACTTACAGTAGGAGACATGTGATAGGGCGATAGTACTTACAGTAGGAGACAGCCACGCCAGCAGTGCTTTGTCAACATTGTCCCATCACGCACTAGTGACTCCTGTGGCGGGCCAGGTGCAGTGCACGCAGCAGTGCACGCTGACACGGTCGACACGGCTGGCTTCCAGGTTAAGCGGGCATGGTGTCATGAAGCAGTGTGGCTTGGCTGGGTTGTGTTTCGGAGGATGCACGGCTCTTGGCTCTCGCCTCTCCCAAGTCCATATGGGAGTTGTAGCAATGGGACAAGACTGTAACTACCAATTGGATACCACTAAATTGGAGAAGAAAAAAAAAGAATTCACCTTGGGGGTTTGTGGTATATGGCCAATATACCTCCACGTTGCGTTGTGCCTAAGAACAGCCCTTGACCGTGGTATATTGGCCATATACCACACCTCCTTGGGCCTTATTTCTTAATTGTACACATTTGGACACTTTTACAATTATTGTATGGTAAACATTGACATCTGCCTGGGTGGAACACCCTCCATAATGGGTGTCTGTGTGGGACACCCTCCATTACGGCTCCATCAGTGCTGAGCCCTCTCACTCTGATTGTATGGGACACTCAATTACGGCTCCTTGTGTTTCCAATCTTCTTCCTCTGGCAGGATTACTTCCACGTGCAACTGTCAGACGACAAGCAGGTGAGGTACTTCCTGGAGCTGAGCTATGCTGGTGCCATCCTTCGGGACAGCTGGGTCCTGACAGACGTTGGCATCACCCCTAGCAGTGCCATCTGCTGCCTGCTGAAGGTACCAGCCAAACACCTAGCTGTTTCTACCCGTGCTTGAAAATGCATATCAAAGTGAGCTGGCTATTGCTTGAAACAGCTTCATACTATCATTAACATAAAGTGTTTCAGATTTAGTGTGGTAATATATAGTATGGTTATATAGTATGGTTAAATAGTATGGTTATATAGTATGATTATATATATTATGGTGATATAGAGTGTGGTAATATATAGTATGGTTATATAGTATGATTATACAGTATGGTTATATAGTATGATTATATAGTATGATTATATAGTATGGTTATATAGTATGATTATATATATTATGGTGATATAGAGTGTGGTAATATATAGTATGGTTATATAGTATGATTATACAGTATGGTTATATAGTATGGTTATATAGTATGATTATATAGTATGGTTATATAGTATGATTATATAGTATGATTATATAGTATGATTAGGTATGATTAGGTGATTTAGTTCATTCAAACAGGTGCCATTAATACAGGTAACGAGTGGAGGACAGAGGAGCCTCTTAAAGAAGAAGTTACAGGTCTGTGAGAGCCAGAAATGTTGCTTGTTTGTAGGTGACCAAATACTTATTTTCCACCATAATTTGCAAATAAATTCATTAAAAATCCTACAATGTGATTTTTCTGGATTTTTTTTTCTTCTCATTTTGTCTGTCATAGTTGAAGTGTACCTATGATGAAAATTACAGGCCTCTCTCATCTTTTTAAGTGGGAGAACTTGCACAATTGGTGACTGACTAAATACTTTTTTGCCCCACTGTATAGTGTGGTGGTATATAGTATGGCGATATATAGAATGTTGAGGTCACCCTGCTTGAGACTTAAAGTAATATTGCCCTTGCTCAACCAAGACCATGGTTATGGTAGAGTGATTGGTTAGTAAGGACACTGCTTTATACCGAGACCATGGTTATGGTAGAGTGATTGATTAGTAAGAACACTGCTTCGTGAGTGTGAAGTGTTGTTGTACAGAGGTCCCTGGGTACATGTCCAGAGCCAGACAGGGACAGAACTCACTCTGTTCCACAAAGTTCTGTGGAAGATTTGCTAACAGAGGAGAGTGGTTATGTATCTAAGTACAAATGTAACCATCAGAATAATGTTTATTTGTGTTCCTTACTCCTTACTTACACATCCCATCATTGACATAGTCAAAGCCAGACCTTCTGTCTGTCTCTCCTTCTTGCTGGTTGACTAGAGTGGAAATCTATAGTATTGTATGGTTGACCTGGGATAGAGCTGAAATGTGGCCCGATGTAGTGTTGCCTTTGTACCAAACACCCTTACAGTCATAAACCTTTTCCCCATGTAATCGCCTCGACCTCAGTCTGGTGTTCGCTAACAGTATCTGAAGAGTCTGTATACCCAGTGGTGTATAGTACAGTAGAGCACAGCAGAGTACAACATACTACAGTAGAGCACAGCAGAGTACAGCAGACAGAGTACAGTAGAGTACAGCAGAGTACAGTAGAGCATAGCAGAGTACAGCAGAGTACAGCAGAGTACAGTAGAGCATAGCAGAGTACAGCAGAGTACAGTAGAGTACAGCAGGCCGTATAGTAGGAGAAGAAGAGGCCCTTTGGGTTCATTGAAATACATATTCATAATATTTATGTTAACAATTTAATCTGCACCCAGATTAGTCTTCAATTTAATTTTCACCCAGATTAGTGTTCAATTTAATCTGCACCCAGATTAGTGTTCAATTTAATCTGCACCCAGATTAGTGTTCAATGTGATAGAACAAAACTCAGTACAGCACATGAATTAGAAAATGTTGTTACAAGTTTGAGCCACGAGATGGTGGTAGATTATAAATTTAAATAGCATGGACCTTTGATTTGTCTCTGGATAGAAATTGCCCTTGGGCACAGATCTAGGATCAGTTTACTCTCACCAAATCCTAACCATTACTATTAGCAGTAAAAAAACACAAACCAGACCTAAGATCAGTGCAAAGGAGCCACTTCATCTTACCCCTGTAATTATATGACTCCTAACTTATATATACTGAGTGTACCAAACATTAGAAACACCTTCCTAATATTGAGTTGCACCCCGCCTTTTGCCATCAGAACAGCCTCAATTCGTTGGGGCATGGACTCTACAAGGTGTTTGAAAGCGTTCCCCAGGGATGCTGGCCCATGTTGACTCCAATGCTTCCAACAGTTGTGCCAAGTTGGCTGGATGTTCTTTGGGTGGTGGACCATTCATGATACACACAGGAAACTGTTGAGTGTGAAAAACCCCAGCAGCATTGCAGTTCTTGACACAAATCGGTGCACCTGGCACCTACTACCCCGTTCAAAGGCACTTAAATATTTTGTCTTGCCCATTCACCCTCTGAATGGCACACATACACAATCTATGCCTCAATTGTCTCAAGGCTTAAAAATCCTTCTTTAACCTGTCCGCTCCCCTTCATCTACACTGAAGTGGATTTAACAAGTGACATCATTAAGGGATCATAGCTTTCACCTGGATTCACCTGGTCAGTCTTTGTCATGGAAAGAACAGGTGTTCATAATGTTTTGTTTACTCGGTGTATAAACACAACATAGGTATTTATGTAAAACAAGTGAATTTACTGTATGTCCATGGTCTTATACTTCAGCGGGAGCCGGTGGTGCGTGTGTTCAGTGCCGTGACGGGGGAGACCCTCTCAGTCTTGGGCACTGTGTTTCTCCTGAGTACGTCTGTGGCCAGGCTCATGACCCTGGTGTCCCAGCAGTGTGGGCTTCCCGTCAGCTCCTTCAGACTGAGCTCTCCCACCGGCCTGCAACTCTACGACTGCAACCGGCTGCACGACTACGCCATTGACCTGGGTATGGCCTTCCTTGTGCAGTAGATGAATGGTCCTCTGGCTCAACACCTTATGGATGTAACACAGAGACAAATGGACTGTATGGAACACATTCTTGGTTCATGGCAACCAGGAGGACAACCTGCATGTGTCTCTGTCTCCCAGGGGCTACTCTACGGTTGGACACCTGGGATGGGTGGGCGGAGTTCCTCAGAGGCTGCTTCCTGGGACACAGACTGACCGTCCAACGACACCTGTCTAGGGAGAGACCTGTGATGAGGTCAGAATACACATCTACACACTGAACTGTATGATAGACTTACAATCAACAGTGATGGTACTGAACCTTTATATAGCTTTCAATGATGGTACAATATAGATGATAGTACTGACCCTGTATATAGCTTACAATGATAGTACTGACCCTGTATATAGCTTACAATGATAGTACTGACCCTGTATATAGCTTACAATGATAGACCCTGTATATAGCTTACAATGATAGTACTGACCCTGTATATAGCTTACAATGATAGTACTGACCCTGTATATAGCTTACAATGATAGTACTGACCCTGTATATAGCTTACAATGAAGTACTGACCCTGTATATAGCTTACAATAAGTACTGACCCTGTATATAGCTTACAATAATGGTAGACTGACCCTGTATATAGCTTACAATGATAGTACTGACCCTGTATATAGCTTACAATAATAGTACTGACCCTGTATATAGCTTATATTCTTGTGTTTTTTTCCTTCATACGTTTTTTCTCTTACCCTGATATTTAATACTGCATTGTGGGAAAGAGCTTGCAAGTAAGCATTTTACTGTACTGTTTTATAACCCACTGTATCTTGTGAACTTGACAAAAAAAACTTGAAACGTGTTATAAATACATTGATTCTGTATTATTCCAGGTTCCAGCTCCGGGTGGCACTCTACATCGCTGTTTCTCTGGGCCACCTGGACCTGGCCGGCTGGCTGCTGGAGAGGGGGGTGCATGTCATTGAGCCGGTGGGGGTTCACCATTACCGTGAGTGGTGCCACCAGACGGCCCACCCCGACGTCGCCAAGTGTCCCGCTGTCGCCTCCATCGAGCACGGCCAGCTCACCATCCTCAAACTCTTTATCGCCAGCAGCGTTCTGACCCTTGCCTGTCGGGATCCCCAGGGTCGCGACCCCCTGAGGATCGCCCTTCAGTACGGCCACAGGGAGTGTGTGAGTCACCTGGCCACCAGGCTGTGCTCTGTGGTGGTCCTCCCAGGTATGGCCCTGCCCATGCGGACATACCTCCAGATAAAGGGCTGGGTGAGGCTGGGGCAGAGGAGGGCAGCATCCAGGCACTGCATGGGCCTCAACAGGGCTCTGTTCAGGAACAGGGTGGGCGACACGGTCCTGGTGGACGGCTTCACCCTCCCCAAGATGTCCTCCAAGCCCAGGAGGAGTGAGGCCAAGGCGGGTATCAGGGTGATGTCCACAGCCTCTCAAAGTTTGACCCCCATCAACTGCCCATCTCATGTATCCTGCCCGCTCCGCGCCCTGGCATCCCAGGATAAACCTCTTCAACTACCGAAGCAACACCCTGTGGCCACGAGGGATGAAAGAGAGAAGAAGAGGGAATGTGGAGGGAAGGGATGTGAGGAGGATGAGAGTGGGGATCAGAACAGCAACCAATGGAGGAGCAGAGTCCCGCTCCCGCCCATTTCCAGAGACACCAATCTCAGACCTGTGTTTGCCTCGCCAAACTCCGCCCAGATACTCACCACCTCACTGGAGGCCTTTTCTCTCCACTGCGACCGCACACCCAGAGAAAACGCCATATACTGTTTGGCCTTGGCCAGGTTTTACCACTTCATCACTGCCTATGATATACCCTTATCCTCCCTGAATAGATTTCAGTACAAACAAATCATGAGCCAACCATCATGCTTAGAAGGTACATAGTCAAATCAAATCAACTCAAACTTTATTTGTCACATGCGCTGAATACAACAAGTGTAGATCTTTCCGTGAAATACTTTACTTACAAGCCCTTAACAAACAGTGCAGTTCAAGAAGAGTTAAGAGAATATTTACCCAATAAACTAAAGTAACAAATAATAAAACATTTGAACTTGTCCAGTGGCCATTTGATTAATTGTTCAGCAGTCTTATGACTTGGGGTTAGAAGCTGTTATAGGTTTACCCTAACAAGTCCTGAAACAAATCATGAGCCAACTATCATGCTTAGAAGGTATATAGTGTCAGTCTTATTGGTTCACCCTAACAAGTTGTTTCAGTATGGGGAGAGGATAGAATGTAAGGGCGCTTCATTAATGTATTGAGGCCATTACATATACAGTATTTCACAATGCTAGGACACAGATTTGGTCTCCTAACCTTGTTCTGGTTGATTGACTCTCTAACAGTGCCTTCACACAGAGACCATGGTTGCAGCAGCTGAATGTAGCGCGGACTCTGTCCAGGAGGAGTGCTCAGCACATTGGGTAGACACCAGGATCCTGGTCATTAGGCAGATTAAACATACTGAAACAAGGAGGGACAACCTGGAATTGTCCAAAAAGGAACTCTTATTTTTTTTTTTACAGTGAACAAGATGAGACTTTGGAACGGATGATGCCTGAAACAATGCGGACGACTTAGAATTTCGTTCCTTTGGATGAGGCTTATAGATATAGTCAGTACTGTGTTTGATTTGTGTGCAGAAAGTTTACAACGGCAGGCAGTGGATTCTCAGTCATTCCTATTCTCAAGTAACAAAAAACGTATCATATTTCACTGGCTATTTGTAGTAGCCAAATGTGAATGGAATTATTATTATTCTAGAATCATTTAGTTGACTGAATGTGACTATGTGGTTGTGCTGTATGTGATTGTACTGAATGTGGTTGTACTGTACGTGATTGTAAGTGTTTGACATGGGTCTAATTGAGGCTCCCCCCCCCCCCCCCCCACACTTAACACTAGTTTTTATCCATAGAAATCCTCACTTGCTGATGAAGACATATAGTGGTTGAAATCAATGTAAAATACAGTATGAACACTGCTGCCTTAAAACTCTTTTATTAAGATGTGGATCATTATTGCTCATTTAAATGAGTCTGTGCAGTGTCAAAATAATACACCTGATACATAAGGGGGGGAAAAATGCTAAAAATAGCACAAGACATGAAATAATGGCATTATGGGAAAATAATACATACTGTATTTCACATAGAGTATTTGACAAACTCTTTATTTACGTTACAAAACTGACAACTACTGTAACGATGTGTTAGCACAGCATGTGTCATCATTCCCCTGCAGTGTGTGGATTTACACAGCAACATAGCAGACAGCTTAAATAGTTTATTTTTATTTAACCTTTATTTCACTAGACAAGTCAGTTAAGAACTAATTCTTATTTACAATGATGGCCAAACCTGGACGACGCTGGGCCAATTATGCGGCATCCTATGGGACTCCCAATCACTTGGGAGTGGGAAGGATACCAAATCCAATATCACACACTTCCTCCTTAGTATTCTGAGAACTGTCAGATAGCTGTGAGAGCTATGAGTGGATCGTGGACCCATGCATAAATGATAACTTTGCTGTAACTCAGTGGGGCAAGTAGAACATCCGGGTTAGTGTATGTGCATTATCTGGACAGTTGATTGTCTTTGTCTCAAAGCCTTTCCATTTCTGGGGTATTGAAGAAGCTTCTGATCTCAACCTTCTTGACAGGTAAGAAACACTTGGTTAGTGTATGTGTCTTATCCAATGGGTTGTCAGGTGAACGTTGAAGATGCTTCTTGGAGGTGATCTAATGATGTCATTTGAATCGCTGTCATTGAGTTGCTCACTGGACAAGACAATTATTCACTGAAAATTAAATCTGTCTTTCATTTCACTTATGTTGATACTTGATTGGCTATTTGCTGTGTTTTGAAAATACAAAAATAAATATAACTGTTTTATGAAGCACTTGTAGACATTCATTGTTTTCAAAATCATATTTTCAGCAAAACAGATATACGTTTACAATATGACATCAAATCAAATAAAAATAAAATAAGTGATATGTAAATGATTGGCAAAAGGCTCCAACCACCCAAGTCATAGACTGTTCACTCTGCTACCACACGGCAAGCGATACGAGAGCACCAAGTCTGGGACAAAAGGCTCCTTAACAGCTTCTACCCCCAAGCCATTAGACTGCTGAACAGCTTCTACCCCCAAGTCATTAGACTGCTGAACAGCTTCTACCCCCAAGTCATTAGACTGCTGAACAGCTTCTACCCCCAAGTCATTAGACTGCTGAACAGCTTCTACCCCCAAGTCATTAGACTGCTGAACAGCTTCTACCCCCAAGCATTAGACTGCTGACAGCTTCTACCCCCAAGTCATTAGACTGCTGAACAGCTTCTACCCCCAAGTCATTAGACTGCTGAACAGCTTCTACCCCCAAGTCATTAGACTGCTGAACAGCTTCTACCCCCAAGTCATTAGACTGCTGAACAGCTTCTACCCCCAAGTCATTAGACTGCTGAACAGCTTCTACCCCCAAGCCATTAGACTGCTGAACAGCTTCTACCCCCAAGTCATCAGACTGCTGAACGTTAATTAAATGGCCACCTGCACTATTTGCCCCTTTGTTATTGATGTATTTTTCTAATTGTTTTCCACTGACTCTCTTGAATTGGCTCGATGCACACTCACTACACTCTACCCACACATTCACTGTGACACTGACCGACTTTCACACTAGCTGCTGCTACTGTGTTTATTATCTATCCTGATTGCCTAGTCACTTTTACCCTTACCTACATGTACATACTGTATTACCTCAACTACCTCGCACCCATGCACATTGACTCGGTACTGGTACTCCTTGTATATAGCCTTGTTATTGTGTTACTATTTAGAAAATATATTCTTACTTTTTAACTCTGCATTGTTGGGAATGGGCTCGTAATAAAGCATCTCACAGTTGTTTTCGGCGTATGTGACCAATACGATTAGATTCTCATCTGAACAAATGAATGCTCTCGTTGTTATAATGAGGAATTTATTTAAATAATTTGGTTTTTCTTGAAGATTTGAATGGGCTGAGAAAGCCTTTCGTGATGGATCTAGACAATCTGGTGAAAAGGGAGGGTTTGCGACTCTTCTCTTCAAGTGGGAAGGACGATGCGATATCATAAATTCCCTCTGGAGAAAAGGAGCCATGAGATGTTGTCATCGTCTCTGCAACGAAAGACCATCCAGCATGCCATCAATTTACATTTTTACTCATTTATCAGACACTCTTATCCAGAGAGACTTACAAGGAGCAATTAGGATGAAGTGCCTTGCTCAAGAGCACATTGACAGATTTTGCCTCGTGAACTCAGGGATTCTGAACCAGCAACCTATCGGTTACTGGCCCAACCTCTTAACCCACTAGGCTACCACCCAGCCCACAGTACAGTATGTCATAGGTAACAACTCAGAGGAGTACAATGTCTTTCCAAATGAATTAGTGGAATGGTAAAGGGATAATGTCTCAGTCTTGACTGAGCAGCAGCCTAAACAGCAGCAGGGCTTACCTGTAAAGTACACAGTAGGGGAAATGTTCTGAGGCTGGTACTCCAGAGACTCTTGAGGACAGAGGTTCTTACTAACTTTCTTGGAACCCTGGTTGGTGGGAAAAGGCACATTAAAACAAACTGAACATTTTTCGATATCTTAAAGTACAGCATATCAATTGCAAAGAAGCAGTGCAATGCCATGACACAAAGAATCATATATCTCATAAAAGGTCAACAGCAGTGTTATTCATGAAAGATGTATGTGTACTATACCTTTGTATTGAAGGTGAGGACCTGCTCTCCAGTACTGCTGATGGTATCCCTTTCCAAATCAAACACGCCTTCTACAATGCCACTGGTGGCCACGCTGGTAGCGGACTCAAAATAACATTTAGCAGTGGCTTTGGTGATCATTTGAAGAATGACCATGCAAGTAGAAGTCTTTGGATCGTTCTGGACTGAAACATCAAAGTTTATGTTTTCATACTCATCTGACCACTGTCTCAGGAAGCACTTCACTGTCTCTTCAGCAAATATCTGGAGAAGCTGAGAGGAGAGCTCCTTGGATATGGCACATTGTTCCTTTCCCCATTTCAGCCTTGAAAGAATGGAGTCTGAAGCACTTTTGGCTGCTTCCAATGTTAAGACCTGTGGAGTGCTGTGGCTGTCCTGAAGGGCTATCACTTTATCCACCAATTCATGACTGAAAATGTGGATGGTCCAAGTGGAAATGATTTTTCTCAATTTCCTAACAGCAGATCGGAGGTCGTCAAGATGTGAAGCACCCTGTCCATTTTCCTGTGTGTTCTCAACACTTTCCACCATAATGTCCACTACCACCCCAGCAGCTTGCCTGACTTTGTCCACAAAGGTTACAGGAAGTAAGTCCTCTGTGTGAAAGAAGTCCTCAATGATTGTGTTTCTAACAATGGGAAAGTCAATCTGAGCAGGAAACTCAGTGGGGATGGGAGTCCCGGGTAAAGCAAAGTGCCATTTCGACTGCCTTAATTTTGAAGTAGGTGTTAGAGAGATGGAAGAGCGTGAAGAAGAGGTATTTCTTGTATTTTGGCTGTCAGCACTCCTACAACGGATCGTGCCAATATCCTCCAGCATGGATCCTGAGAGCTCAGTGGTTTTAGGTAGTAATTTGTGCGGAATGTCCACACAGGCATCGTTTACACCAGGTGTAACACTGCTCTGGTTGACCTCAAGATGGCCGAGACTTGCTCTTTGTGATGCAGGACTGCTTTGATATGTAAAGATTTGGATTGAACCAAGTGTTGTGTCTGATCTTTGAAGATCTTTTCTGAGAAACTCCGTAATCTTACTTTGCAGACTGTAGTAGATGTTACGAGCAACAGACCAGATTCTTTTCTCAGAAACCTGTCCAGTGGTGAGCAGGGAGGTTCCAGATACCATGTCAGATGATTGGGTGGTCTGGGTGAGCTCCTGCTGGTCTTTCACCATGGTTTGTATAATATCAGTAGATGTGGTGGATGTAGATACAGACTGGAGGTACTTATCTGTTGTGCCTTCCTCCACAATGTTAAATGATCTAGAGAGGACCTCACTCACTCCTTTCTCAGCTTTGGTTTGGAACTCATGACTAGAGAGTTTTTGGAGGCTCTTTGTTGAAAGACTGTGGGAAGATGCAATGCCTTTGGAGGCAGCCGTGCTGCAATCTAGACTTACTGGAGAGGTTCGCTCAGGAGAACCTTGGAGACGTTCAAACATGTCTTCACATGGTGTTGGGGACCTTGACAAGGAGATGTCCTTCAGCTGAGACAGAACACCACCTACCAACATGTTGACCTCAAGGGACATATCAGATATTTTCTTTCCTACTGTGGAGAAGCAAGGTGCATTTGATGCCTGATCCTCGCATGAGGTCAAGATTGTTGAAATGACCTCTTTGGTACTATTGGTCAGTAGAGCCTCGTCTGTTTCAGTCCAGAGAAGTTTTGAACTCTCGCTGACACCCCTGTGTAGAGCCACTTCAAGGTTCAAACTGTGCAAGTGAGGCACACTCTTACTAGCTTGCCTCAAGTCCTGGCTTGCCAAACCAAGGTACTCCTTAGTCCCAAGATGTCCAGAGTCCTCTGTGGGTATATGACTAGACA
The DNA here is from genome assembly GCF_045791955.1 of Oncorhynchus clarkii lewisi. Taxonomy (NCBI): domain Eukaryota; kingdom Metazoa; phylum Chordata; class Actinopteri; order Salmoniformes; family Salmonidae; genus Oncorhynchus; species Oncorhynchus clarkii. The sequence continues at coordinate 9,045,222 of NC_092147.1, forward strand.
TTCTGCTCAGCATGTCTGACCTCCGCTGGTGAATGATGAAGTCCTTTAATGTCTTCTTAATATTGTTATATAAACTAGTGGTAGCAGACCAGATCCTGCTCTGTAGCTTTTGTGCATTTTCCTGGAGGTCAGGTTCTCTCTCCTCTACTTCTGCAGGTTGCGCCAAGCTCTGCAGGTCTTCCACAAATGTTTCAATGATGCCAAAGGCAGCAGAATCCGCACAAATATCCTTTGACCATGTGTACTGGTTTTGAATGGAACAAGACCTGGATGCTACAGAATAAGCAGGCTGTGCACTAGTTAAGCTACTGGTGGACTTTTTAACTAGGAACTCACTCACTGCTTGAGTGGCATTTCTCTTAAATTCCTCACTTGAGAGTTTTCTAATACAATCTAACAGACTGGTCAAAGAAGCTGTGGCCTTACTTCTGCTGTCCTCAATTTGACAGGGGAACTCACATACTATTGGTGACGAGGCCCTGGAATGGGCAATATCCCCAAGCTGAGCCAGAACACCCTCTACACATTTCTCTCTCTCAATAGAGAAGCCTGATCCTTTTTCTCCAACAGTGTACAGGGGGTCCTCCTTTGACATCTCAGTCTTGTACAAGACCAGAAGCTCTGAGATGACTTCTTTGGTGCAAGTTGTCAGAAGGAGCTTGCTTTCTTCTGACTCTTTTTTTGCCCAAAGAAGTTTTGAGCTCTCACTTAGGCCTCTTTGTAAAGTAACTGCACCAGTGGACTCTGGCAACTGAGGCTCACTCTTACTGGGCCTATATTTCATGTTTAAGCAAGGAAGTGGAACTGTCTCCTTAAACTCAGCATTTGTGATGTTATCATCAGATGTGACAATGCTCTTTAAGGCACATCGCTGAAGCTTGCCGAAATAATCTTTCAAGTTGTTTTGGATGCTGTGGTAAATGTGAACAGCAGCAGACCAGGCACTCTTCTGTTGGGGACTCTCTTCAGATTCAGCCAAGGACTTCATATCTGACACGAAAGTCTTAACAACTACTGACGCTGCTGAGCCCACTGGGTGAATTGACTCTGTCTTTACAATGCCAGACAATGTTTGACCTGATACAGCACCTGTTAACTCAGACTGAACGACTGAACTAGGAAAGCTCAAACTACTGACTTTTTTGTCAAGAACTCCACTCACTGCTTGTATTGCTGATGTTTGAAACTCCCGGCTAGAGAGTTTTTGGATGCTCTTAGATGTGAGCGTGCAGGAGGAACCAGATTCACTAATATTGTAGCTGCTCTCGTATTTCCTTATCAGGGCATCAAGATCCTCAATGAAGCCAACATGCGATGCCAAAAACGTGATCTTGTCCTTCAGATCTTCCAGCAAATTGTGTTCGTTCTCGTCAACAAAAGCCACCATTGTGTCAGAGATGGTGGTCATGACTTGCCCTGTTAGACTCTTGCTCTCTTGGTCAACTTTTTCAAGTTTAACAGCCAGCTCTCTCACCATGCTCTCAGTCACCTTGGTCTGTGAGTCTCCCCTTACCGGTGTCACTAGAGAGGTTTGACTTGCGGAGGCACTCTTAACGACCACTGATAAGGCCGACTTGACATCTTTAGCCAACTCTGCCATTACAGCAGGGGTTAGCATCATAGAGCCTGCACTTCCAGATGGAGAATTGGACATGCATGCAAGTTTGGAGAGAGAACCTTGCAGGCTGTCCTGCACACAGGTGACAAGGGTGTCCTCTGAGACACCTAAGAGGACTTGTAGCGTCTCAGAGTTGGTTGTTTTCTTCTGCACATCAGACAGAGAGGTTAGAGTCCTTGGGGAAAAAAACGCAGAAATCATCAAAGTCAAACAAATAATATGTAAGGCTGTGATGCACATTCAGTGTGTCAAATACATCTGCACCATTGAAAACAATGAGGAAAACGCTGCTGTTTCTCTGAGAAAAAACCTTAGTGTGATGTCAGCCTAACTGCTTAATTTCTAAAGCCCAATAAAATGTATTTTGTATAAGTCATTTGTATTGAAACTGGCCTGTAGATATCTATCTATCCTGGCAACATCTATCCTCTACAAAAATCCAAATTGCTATAAACTTCAAATACTGTAACTTCTAATAACTTCAAGGACAATCATAAATACAAGGCAGTTTGAAGAAATGTTAAAGGGAAATTTCTAAATGTTTCAACTTCATATTCATCATCTCCAGCACCACCCCAACATCAGCATATGTGAAAAACGGGCATTTCTATGTTTTGTAGTAAAAAAGAAAGAGGAAGATAAGTGTTTTCTATGACATCATCAACCAATTAGTAGGCAATGCCTACTCATAATTGGTTAAAATCACACGATGCACACTGATGATGTCATTAGAATCTAGAGCTGAGCATTTAACCAACATTTTTGTTATTTTTCGGTTTTTAAACAACTAATTGACCGACGTCGGCTCAATTATTTGAATTCCATATAGTTAATTTTTTTCTTCTTCTGTGAGCTCGATGCTCAGTTTCTGTAGAGATAAATCAGATCAAGCACGAACTATGCAATGTAGTAGGGAGTTGTAGTTTCCAACAGGCCAATATTCTACATAGTTTAGCACAGAAAATATGGCAATTAATTCCCATAATCCATTGCACGCCCACTTGCTTGTCCACTCTGTGTGGAGCAGATACGGAAACCTCATTAACTGAGACGGAGAGACGAGAGAATGCATGAGAGAGATAAAAAGCAGTTGCGTTGCGAGGATCCTCTACCTGGAAATACATGATCTAAGTGATTGACAGTTGGTGTTCAGCGGTCATAAAAGTAGGTCTTATTTACTTAGAAGAACTACTAAAATAGTGATTTTGTCAGACAGGATAAGCAGCAGCTCTATAGATGAGTTGATGACTTGGAATGAAATAATAAAGTCATCAAATAAATATTTTATATGAGAAAGTAAATGATGGTTGATAAGTCATAAACAGTAATGGACAGTCACTACCATCATGGGACTTGTATTCATTGTTTTATTATGTGTTGTTACAGCATTCAACACACATAATCCATAGTGCATTCAATGTCTAAAAAAAGTATTGAAATCCAAAACCGTGATTATTTTTTAAATATTTGAATGGAAACCAAACCAACCTCAAAAAGCACTAATTTCTCAGCACTATTGGAAACAGTTACGTCCCTCTATATTTTTTTTACTACAAAGCATGGAAATGTGTAATTTTCACATATGGTGATGCTGGAGATGAATATGAAGTTGTTAAATTTCCCTTTAAGAACATACCTCATGGCCCCCTTGGGCAGGTAGCTTCCACTGCCCAGACTGCCCTTAGTCAGGTAAATCTCCTTGAACTTAAGTTGTGATTCCTGCACTTCTTCCTCTTCCTGCTCCATACAGTTGGAGGAAGGGTAGGGAGTCGGGATGCGAAAGCTATTGTAAGACTTTCGACTGCCTGGCCTCTTAGGTACACCAGCCTCAGTAAATCTCACGCGGGACTTGGTGTTAACCTTATCGTCTAACAGACTGGTGAGTGACGCTGTGAGAGATCTCTGTGACAATGGAGAAGAGGCAGCATTTTGGATGCCCAGTAGTTCGTAAAGACCTGGGATGATGATCTGCATCAGCTTGTCCGATAAAAACTGGACAATCCTGAGACACAAGCCGGCAAGCTGTTGTTTTGTCAGCTGTATTCCAGAAACAGAAGAAGTGTTTTAAAATGTTGCATAGTGCGTCTTTCAAAAGCTTATGAACAAGGTTAAACATTAGGCAGAGTTTTCATGGTAATCTGATTAAATTGTCAGTAACATGATCTTACCGGGTCAAACATGCCCTCACGAATCCCCCTCCATTGCCTGAAAACAATATTGTTATAAATGTTGTCATATCAGGATGCGTGGCAGAATAGTTTTTATTTAATTATTTGCCTGATCGTGAAGTTATACTTGCTTTGTGTCAGTTGTTTTGGCAAAATTGCAATGTGACAACTTTTCTAGCACTGAACATTTTTTTCCGATTGATCAGTTTCTAATTTGATCCTATTTCCTTGAAGGTGTGATTGTACCAAAGAAAACAGAACATACTTCTCAGTTAGGTTTTGAAGGAAGTCCATAAGTGTCAGATGTTCCACATTGTTGAGCTTTCCCTCTTCTGTGGTTTCCATCACTGAGGTTGCTCTGCTCCTGGTAGAATTGCTCTGCTCCTGGTAGAAATGTAATTATATTGCAAATAATCAAACTTAATATACAACAAATATCATACTGAAATGATTATTAAATGTTAAAGAGTGGAGGAGCATTGGCAACGTTGGGCCAATTAAACAACTGCAACACAACAGAGATGGTTGTGGTACGTCAACATTGCCAATGATAGCATCACTATAACATTTTATTGGATTAATGTTGTAATATGAAATGACAAGGTCAACTTACCATCTCATTGACAGCTTCAGAGGTCAGGTGGTCATCCATCACACAGACAGGCAGGTCTAGAGACTGGGACAAGGCTCTATGGTCATAACCAGGAGAGAATGGAAACATCAGAGCAGTCCCAATGGCAGAATCTAACCACTGTCTTCATGTCAAAGACTCACTCACTCATTTGCTTTGTCAAACCTACCCCTTAGAATGACTTCGATATTAAAAACCCAGGCTTTCCTAAAATGTTTACCTCAGCCAGTCTAGAACCCAGGTGTGTCTACAAAACACATGTACTCCTCCATAAGGTTCATGGGTTGCCTATTGTTTTATCCCAGTACAAGAGGGGCAACTGGATTCAGGATTAAACACAAGCAGTCTTTAAGGTATATCTTATTACAGTTTAGGCCTACCTTATTATTTTCTTCCATCTGGCAATATCATTTTAAGGAATGAAATCTGTTTTGTTGCTAGTATTATTAGTAACTGTAGGAAAATACAGCTGTAAAGTACAAGAATCAGCTACTTTCTGAAGGGCAGCCAAGCTCATAAGCAATTTAGAACCTACAGACAATTATGACAAAATTGGAACGCATGATTGCGTCACAAACGCCTTGTGGTCACATGTTATTTTAGGGCGTGGCTCCGCATTCGTGACCGGTTCTCATATTTCTTTTTCCCGGTATCCGTTAGTGCTGGAATTTGCGATTAATACTTTTCTCATGCCGAAACCGGATTAAATACATACCGGTAGTTAAATGACAAAAAATATGATATTCGCAATGTCATTAAACAACAACAACAACATAAATAGCTACTACAATTTCTAAACATGATTTTGTCATCAGTTCAGTACCATTTGTTTGATTTTGTGGACCCACGACTAGACTTTATCCATGTTAGCTAGTTGCTAGCGATGCTAGTCAGCATAGGCTGCTACGTGATAAACAGTTCGTGTTAGTGAATTAGCTACCTAGCTAGCCAGCCTAACAAGCTGTCAAATCCAGTGGAAACCGATGCAACCCTGCTGCCAAATAAGGGCTAGCTCGATGACCCGTGGTAACAGTGAGGTCCCCATGAGTTTCAAGGCTTTAATAAGTGCTATCGTGCAGAAAAAGCGAATAAAATACTGGTTGATGAGCTAGCTAAATTAGCTAGCAAGACGGATATGACCGTTAACAGCGTGCATGCACAAATGCATGACGACACCTTGTATCTCAGTGAAGCAGGCATGCAGAACGAGATCGCCCCACCAAGCCAGATAGTAGAGGGGTACAACAACGCCGGGACACAGAGGCATAGCTCATACAATTATATTTTGTTCCAGTCAATGACAATACATGTTGAATAATAAATACCTGCGTCAAATATATGGCATCGCATGCTAGTGCAAAGATAGCTTGCATGAATTTTTTTTAAATCCGGTGACCACTAGATGTCCTCGTATATCCACATTTAGATTAACTGTACTTGATTTTTCATCAGTACTGTGAATGACAAGCCCACTGAATCTAGTTTAATAATCTTTATACTCAGCAGGTAGAGGCCTAGGTACTTCAAATCAGTGCTTAATTTGAGCAGGATCATGCCAGAACAGGATCCGGCACCGTTCCGTTCTGGACTGTTTTGTTCCGGAACCTACTTGGCCGAATCCGGTACCTCTCGTGCCATGAAAAATAATTTTCACTTTTTGCTATGTAACAATTATAATAAAAGCGATCAAAGTTCATTCGAGTTGCCTCTTCGTCAATTATCCTGCCCACTCATCTCTCCCGAGTTGCACTTCATCATTTGTTTCCTTATAGAATCATAGCTGCATGAAGGGTTCTGGAGGAATTTTCTAAAGTTACGGAATTACTGCTGTCTGTTCAGAAATAAATTAAATCATTCAGAATAGCCTAATACGTCATGAGAAGCCCTATAATTTAGCTACAGAGGACCAATAGCTTATTTTTTAAATAGCCTAGCTGCGGATTGTAGCCCAATAACAAAGAATAGCCTACAGTCGGGAACGCGAGGCAAATCTGTCAGTGAAAAAACAGCACGCAGACAAAACAGGCCTTTTGCAATATTTCAAATACAATCGAGGGAAAACACAGGTTGAAAAGCAATGACTCTTGCTGAAAAGATAAGACTATGCTGTAGACTACCAAAATATTTGATCAACTCCCAAACATTGTTTTACAAAACAGAGAGAGGGAGAGATAGGCTTTTGACACGAGCGCATCGACAATCTCCAGCGAGTGAGCTGCGCATCATTGGGTGAGTCAGTGAAACTGGAAAGCATTTTTAGGACTAATTTCCTCCTCATATTGTAGCCTACTATATGTTTCTCCACAAACCTAGGCCTATAGGCTATTGATGGATTCAAGACAAGGTCGTTTTTATTGATCTCAGATACTAAGTTTGTCAGTGTCAAAGTAGCCTGCCATTTCGATCATTTGTGCGGATTAAAAAAAGATAATGCCAAAGTCTCCAGTCATGTAAAAGGATGTAGAATTGCACGAAATGCGGTTTTAAAAAGGCCAACACTTTCCCGGACCCTAGGCTACTAAAAATGTTCCCCATGTGTTCACCTACTGTAAATGGCTCTACTCTACTGCTCTACCCAAATGTGATGATATGCGTTCAATGCTCTATTATAATAGGTGATCTTTTTTCTCATGAGTTCTGGTACCACAGAGCCCCCCCTCTGGCACCTCCCAATTTACAAATTAAGCTCTGCTTCAAATTTTTATTTTACAAGGCAAGTCAGTTAAAAACAAATTCTTATTTTCATTAAAGGCCTAGGAACAGTGGGTTAACTGCCTGTTCAGGAGCAGAATGACAGATTTGTACCTTGTCAGTTCAGGGATTTGAACTTGCAACCTTTCGGTTACCAGTCCAACACTCTAACCACTAGGCTACTTGTCTTCATGAAGGGTTTCATGTGAGCCTGTTTGCATCCCTCCCAGCTGCCCACTGCATTGAGGCTAGGTAACACAGTCACCACAGATAAATCCATGATAACCAAAAACAAGCATTTCTCAACGGCTGGCCATGCCTTCCTCCTGGCTACTCCAACCTCGGCCAACAGCTCCATGGGAAAGGAAGATGATTCTAAGAAGCAATTTGTTCATTTGGCTGGTGTCAAGTAAAGTATGTGACTAGTACTTACAATAGGAGACATGGTTATGTGATGGGGTGATAGTACTTACAGTAGGAGACATGTGATGGGGCGATAGTACTTACAGTAGGAGACATGTGATGGGGCGATGGTACTTACAGTAGGAGACATGTGATGGGGCGATAGTACTTACAGTAGGAGACATGTGATAGGGCGATAGTACTTACAGTAGGAGACAGCCACGCCAGCAGTGCTTTGTCAACATTGTCCCATCACGCACTAGTGACTCCTGTGGCGGGCCAGGTGCAGTGCACGCAGCAGTGCACGCTGACACGGTCGACACGGCTGGCTTCCAGGTTAAGCGGGCATGGTGTCATGAAGCAGTGTGGCTTGGCTGGGTTGTGTTTCGGAGGATGCACGGCTCTTGGCTCTCGCCTCTCCCAAGTCCATATGGGAGTTGTAGCAATGGGACAAGACTGTAACTACCAATTGGATACCACTAAATTGGAGAAGAAAAAAAAAGAATTCACCTTGGGGGTTTGTGGTATATGGCCAATATACCTCCACGTTGCGTTGTGCCTAAGAACAGCCCTTGACCGTGGTATATTGGCCATATACCACACCTCCTTGGGCCTTATTTCTTAATTGTACACATTTGGACACTTTTACAATTATTGTATGGTAAACATTGACATCTGCCTGGGTGGAACACCCTCCATAATGGGTGTCTGTGTGGGACACCCTCCATTACGGCTCCATCAGTGCTGAGCCCTCTCACTCTGATTGTATGGGACACTCAATTACGGCTCCTTGTGTTTCCAATCTTCTTCCTCTGGCAGGATTACTTCCACGTGCAACTGTCAGACGACAAGCAGGTGAGGTACTTCCTGGAGCTGAGCTATGCTGGTGCCATCCTTCGGGACAGCTGGGTCCTGACAGACGTTGGCATCACCCCTAGCAGTGCCATCTGCTGCCTGCTGAAGGTACCAGCCAAACACCTAGCTGTTTCTACCCGTGCTTGAAAATGCATATCAAAGTGAGCTGGCTATTGCTTGAAACAGCTTCATACTATCATTAACATAAAGTGTTTCAGATTTAGTGTGGTAATATATAGTATGGTTATATAGTATGGTTAAAGAGTATGGTTATATAGTATGATTATATATATTATGGTGATATAGAGTGTGGTAATATATAGTATGGTTATATAGTATGATTATACAGTATGGTTATATAGTATGATTATATAGTATGATTATATAGTATGGTTATATAGTATGATTATATATATTATGGTGATATAGAGTGTGGTAATATATAGTATGGTTATATAGTATGATTATACAGTATGGTTATATAGTATGGTTATATATAGTATGGTTATATAGTATGATTATATAGTATGATTATATAGTATGATTAGGTGATTTAGTTCATTCAAACAGGTGCCATTAATACAGGTAACGAGTGGAGGACAGAGGAGCCTCTTAAAGAAGAAGTTACAGGTCTGTGAGAGCCAGAAATGTTGCTTGTTTGTAGGTGACCAAATACTTATTTTCCACCATAATTTGCAAATAAATTCATTAAAAATCCTACAATGTGATTTTTCTGGATTTTTTTTTCTTCTCATTTTGTCTGTCATAGTTGAAGTGTACCTATGATGAAAATTACAGGCCTCTCTCATCTTTTTAAGTGGGAGAACTTGCACAATTGGTGACTGACTAAATACTTTTTTGCCCCACTGTATAGTGTGGTGGTATATAGTATGGCGATATATAGAATGTTGAGGTCACCCTGCTTGAGACTTAAAGTAATATTGCCCTTGCTCAACCAAGACCATGGTTATGGTAGAGTGATTGGTTAGTAAGGACACTGCTTTATACCGAGACCATGGTTATGGTAGAGTGATTGATTAGTAAGAACACTGCTTCGTGAGTGTGAAGTGTTGTTGTACAGAGGTCCCTGGGTACATGTCCAGAGCCAGACAGGGACAGAACTCACTCTGTTCCACAAAGTTCTGTGGAAGATTTGCTAACAGAGGAGAGTGGTTATGTATCTAAGTACAAATTTAACCATCAGAATAATGTTTATTTGTGTTCCTTACTCCTTACTTACACATCCCATCATTGACATAGTCAAAGCCAGACCTTCTGTCTGTCTCTCCTTCTTGCTGGTTGACTAGAGTGGAAATCTATAGTATTGTATGGTTGACCTGGGATAGAGCTGAAATGTGGCCCGATGTAGTGTTGCCTTTGTACCAAACACCCTTACAGTCATAAACCTTTTCCCCATGTAATCGCCTCGACCTCAGTCTGGTGTTCGCTAACAGTATCTGAAGAGTCTGTATACCCAGTGGTGTATAGTACAGTAGAGCACAGCAGAGTACAGCAGACAGAGTACAGTAGAGCACAGCAGAGTACAGTAGAGCACAGCAGAGTACAGTAGAGCACAGCAGAGTACAGTAGAGCACAGCAGAGTACAGTAGAGCATAGCAGAGTACAGCAGAGTACAGTAGAGTACAGCAGGCCGTATAGTAGGAGAAGAAGAGGCCCTTTGGGTTCATTGAAATACATATTCATAATATTTATGTTAACAATTTAATCTGCACCCAGATTAGTCTTCAATTTAATTTTCACCCAGATTAGTGTTCAATTTAATCTGCACCCAGATTAGTCTTCAATTTAATTTTCACCCAGATTAGTGTTCAATTTAATCTGCACCCAGATTAGTGTTCAATGTGATAGAACAAAACTCAGTACAGCACATGAATTAGAAAATGTTGTTACAAGTTTGAGCCACGAGATGGTGGTAGATTATAAAGTTTAAATAGCATGGACCTTTGATTTGTCTCTGGATAGAAATTGCCCTTGGGCACAGATCTAGGATCAGTTTACTCTCACCAAATCCTAACCATTACTATTAGCAGTAAAAAAACACAAACCAGACCTAAGATCAGTGCAAAGGAGCCACTTCATCTTACCCCTGTAATTATATGACTCCTAACTTATATATACTGAGTGTACCAAACATTAGAAACACCTTCCTAATATTGAGTTGCACCCCGCCTTTTGCCATCAGAACAGCCTCAATTCGTTGGGGCATGGACTCTACAAGGTGTTTGAAAGCGTTCCCCAGGGATGCTGGCCCATGTTGACTCCAATGCTTCCAACAGTTGTGCCAAGTTGGCTGGATGTTCTTTGGGTGGTGGACCATTCATGATACACACAGGAAACTGTTGAGTGTGAAAAACCCCAGCAGCATTGCAGTTCTTGACACAAATCGGTGCACCTGGCACCTACTACCCCGTTCAAAGGCACTTAAATATTTTGTCTTGCCCATTCACCCTCTGAATGGCACACATACACAATCTATGCCTCAATTGTCTCAAGGCTTAAAAATCCTTCTTTAACCTGTCCGCTCCCCTTCATCTACACTGAAGTGGATTTAACAAGTGACATCATTAAGGGATCATAGCTTTCACCTGGATTCACCTGGTCAGTCTTTGTCATGGAAAGAACAGGTGTTCATAATGTTTTGTTTACTCGGTGTATAAACACAACATAGGTATTTATGTAAAACAAGTGAATTTACTGTATGTCCATGGTCTTATACTTCAGCGGGAGCCGGTGGTGCGTGTGTTCAGTGCCGTGACGGGGGAGACCCTCTCAGTCTTGGGCACTGTGTTTCTCCTGAGTACGTCTGTGGCCAGGCTCATGACCCTGGTGTCCCAGCAGTGTGGGCTTCCCGTCAGCTCCTTCAGACTGAGCTCTCCCACCGGCCTGCAACTCTACGACTGCAACCGGCTGCACGACTACGCCATTGACCTGGGTATGGCCTTCCTTGTGCAGTAGATGAATGGTCCTCTGGCTCAACACCTTATGGATGTAACACAGAGACAAATGGACTGTATGGAACACATTCTTGGTTCATGGCAACCAGGAGGACAACCTGCATGTGTCTCTGTCTCCCAGGGGCTACTCTACGGTTGGACACCTGGGATGGGTGGGCGGAGTTCCTCAGAGGCTGCTTCCTGGGACACAGACTGACCGTCCAACGACACCTGTCTAGGGAGAGACCTGTGATGAGGTCAGAATACACATCTACACACTGAACTGTATGATAGACTTACAATCAACAGTGATGGTACTGAACCTTTATATAGCTTTGATAGTACTGACCCTGTATATAGCTTACAATGATAGTACTGACCCTGTATATAGCTTACAATGATAGTACTGACCCTGTATATAGCTTACAATAAAGGTACTGACCCTGTATATAGCTTACAATGATAGTACTGACCCTGTATATAGCTTACAATGATAGTACTGACCCTGTATATAGCTTACAATGATAGTACTGACCCTGTATATAGCTTACAATGATAGTACTGACCCTGTATATAGCTTACAATGATAGTACTGACCCTGTATATAGCTTACAATGATGAGTACTGACCCCTGTATATAGCTTACAATAAAGGTACTGACCCTGTATATAGCTTACAATGATAGTACTGACCCTGTATATAGCTTACAATGATAGTACTGACCCTGTATATAGCTTATATTCTCGTGTTTTTTTCCTTCATACGTTTTTTCTCTTACCCTGATATTTAATACTGCATTGTGGGAAAGAGCTTGCAAGTAAGCATTTTACTGTACTGTTTTATAACCCACTGTATCTTGTGAACTTGACAAAAAAAACTTGAAACGTGTTATAAATACATTGATTCTGTATTATTCCAGGTTCCAGCTCCGGGTGGCACTCTACATCGCTGTTTCTCTGGGCCACCTGGACCTGGCCGGCTGGCTGCTGGAGAGGGGGGTGCATGTCATTGAGCCGGTGGGGGTTCACCATTACCGTGAGTGGTGCCACCAGACGGCCCACCCCGACGTCGCCAAGTGTCCCGCTGTCGCCTCCATCGAGCACGGCCAGCTCACCATCCTCAAACTCTTTATCGCCAGCAGCGTTCTGACCCTTGCCTGTCGGGATCCCCAGGGTCGCGACCCCCTGAGGATCGCCCTTCAGTATGGCCACAGGGAGTGTGTGAGTCACCTGGCCACCAGGCTGTGCTCTGTGGTGGTCCTCCCAGGTATGGCCCTGCCCATGCGGACATACCTCCAGATAAAGGGCTGGGTGAGGCTGGGGCAGAATCCAGGCACTGCATGGGCCTCAACAGGGCTCTGTTCAGGAACAGGGTGGGCGACACGGTCCTGGTGGACGGCTTCACCCTCCCCAAGATGTCCTCCAAGCCCAGGAGGAGTGAGGCCAAGGCGGGTATCAGGGTGATGTCCACAGCCTCTCAAAGTTTGACCCCCATCAACTGCCCATCTCATGTATCCTGCCCGCTCCGCGCCCTGGCATCCCAGGATAAACCTCTTCAACTACCGAAGCAACACCCTGTGGCCACGAGGGATGAAAGAGAGAAGAAGAGGGAATGTGGAGGGAAGGGATGTGAGGAGGATGAGAGTGGGGATCAGAACAGCAACCAATGGAGGAGCAGAGTCCCGCTCCCGCCCATTTCCAGAGACACCAATCTCAGACCTGTGTTTGCCTCGCCAAACTCCGCCCAGATACTCACCACCTCACTGGAGGCCTTTTCTCTCCACTGCGACCGCACACCCAGAGAAAACGCCATATACTGTTTGGCCTTGGCCAGGTTTTACCACTTCATCACTGCCTATGATATACCCTTATCCTCCCTGAATAGATTTCAGTACAAACAAATCATGAGCCAACCATCATGCTTAGAAGGTACATAGTCAAATCAAATCAACTCAAACTTTATTTGTCACATGCGCTGAATACAACAAGTGTAGATCTTTCCGTGAAATACTTTACTTACAAGCCCTTAACAAACAGTGCAGTTCAAGAAGAGTTAAGAGAATATTTACCCAATAAACTAAAGTAACAAATAATAAAACATTTGAACTTGTCCAGTGGCCATTTGATTAATTGTTCAGCAGTCTTATGACTTGGGGTTAGAAGCTGTTATAGGTTTACCCTAACAAGTCCTGAAACAAATCATGAGCCAACTATCATGCTTAGAAGGTATATAGTGTCAGTCTTATTGGTTCACCCTAACAAGTTGTTTCAGTATGGGGAGAGGATAGAATGTAAGGGCGCTTCATTAATGTATTGAGGCCATTACATATACAGTATTTCACAATGCTAGGACACAGATTTGGTCTCCTAACCTTGTTCTGGTTGATTGACTCTCTAACAGTGCCTTCACACAGAGACCATGGTTGCAGCAGCTGAATGTAGCGCGGACTCTGTCCAGGAGGAGTGCTCAGCACATTGGGTAGACACCAGGATCCTGGTCATTAGGCAGATTAAACATACTGAAACAAGGAGGGACAACCTGGAATTGTCCAAAAAGGAACTCTTATTTTTTTTTTTACAGTGAACAAGATGAGACTTTGGAACGGATGATGCCTGAAACAATGCGGACGACTTAGAATTTCGTTCCTTTGGATGAGGCTTATAGATATAGTCAGTACTGTGTTTGATTTGTGTGCAGAAAGTTTACAACGGCAGGCAGTGGATTCTCAGTCATTCCTATTCTCAAGTAACAAAAAACGTATCATATTTCACTGGCTATTTGTAGTAGCCAAATGTGAATGGAATTATTATTATTCTAGAATCATTTAGTTGACTGAATGTGACTATGTGGTTGTGCTGTATGTGATTGTACTGAATGTGGTTGTACTGTACGTGATTGTAAGTGTTTGACATGGGTCTAATTGAGGATCCCCCCCCACACACTTAACACTAGTTTTTATCCATAGAAATCCTCACTTGCTGATGAAGACATATAGTGGTTGAAATCAATGTAAAATACAGTATGAACACTGCTGCCTTAAAACTCTTTTATTAAGATGTGGATCATTATTGCTCATTTAAATGAGTCTGTGCAGTGTCAAAATAATACACCTGATACATAAGGGGGGGAAAAATGCTAAAAATAGCACAAGACATGAAATAATGGCATTATGGGAAAATAATACATACTGTATTTCACATAGAGTATTTGACAAACTCTTTATTTACGTTACAAAACTGACAACTACTGTAACGATGTGTTAGCACAGCATGTGTCATCATTCCCCTGCAGTGTGTGGATTTACACAGCAACATAGCAGACAGCTTAAATAGTTTATTTTTATTTAACCTTTATTTCACTAGACAAGTCAGTTAAGAACTAATTCTTATTTACAATGATGGCCAAACCTGGACGACGCTGGGCCAATTATGCGGCATCCTATGGGACTCCCAATCACTTGGGAGTGGGAAGGATACCAAATCCAATATCACACACTTCCTCCTTAGTATTCTGAGAACTGTCAGATAGCTGTGAGAGCTATGAGTGGATCGTGGACCCATGCATAAATGATAACTTTGCTGTAACTCAGTGGGGCAAGTAGAACATCCGGGTTAGTGTATGTGCATTATCTGGACAGTTGATTGTCTTTGTCTCAAAGCCTTTCCATTTCTGGGGTATTGAAGAAGCTTCTGATCTCAACCTTCTTGACAGGTAAGAAACACTTGGTTAGTGTATGTGTCTTATCCAATGGGTTGTCAGGTGAACGTTGAAGATGCTTCTTGGAGGTGATCTAATGATGTCATTTGAATCGCTGTCATTGAGTTGCTCACTGGACAAGACAATTATTCACTGAAAATTAAATCTGTCTTTCATTTCACTTATGTTGATACTTGATTGGCTATTTGCTGTGTTTTGAAAATACAAAAATAAATATAACTGTTTTATGAAGCACTTGTAGACATTCATTGTTTTCAAAATCATATTTTCAGCAAAACAGATATACGTTTACAATATGACATCAAATCAAATAAAAATAAAATAAGTGATATGTAAATGATTGGCAAAAGGCTCCAACCACCCAAGTCATAGACTGTTCACTCTGCTACCACACGGCAAGCGATACGAGAGCACCAAGTCTGGGACAAAAGGCTCCTTAACAGCTTCCACCCCCAAGCCATTAGACTGCTGAACAGCTTCTACCCCCAAGTCATTAGACTGCTGAACAGCTTCTACCCCCAAGTCATTAGACTGCTGAACAGCTTCTACCCCCAAGTCATTAGACTGCTGAACAGCTTCTACCCCCAAGTCATTAGACTGCTGAACAGCTTCTACCCCCAAGCCATTAGACTGCTGAACAGCTTCTACCCCCAAGTCATTAGACTGCTGAACAGCTTCTACCCCCAAGTCATTAGACTGCTGAACAGCTTCTACCCCCAAGTCATTAGACTGCTGAACAGCTTCTACCCCCAAGTCATTAGACTGCTGAACAGCTTCTACCCCCAAGTCATCAGACTGCTGAACGTTAATTAAATGGCCACCTGCACTATTTGCCCCTTTGTTATTGATGTATTTTTCTAATTGTTTTCCACTGACTCTCTTGAATTGGCTCGATGCACACTCACTACACTCTACCCACACATTCACTGTGACACTGACCGACTTTCACACTAGCTGCTGCTACTGTGTTTATTATCTATCCTGATTGCCTAGTCACTTTTACCCTTACCTACATGTACATACTGTATTACCTCAACTACCTCGCACCCATGCACATTGACTCGGTACTGGTACTCCTTGTATATAGCCTTGTTATTGTGTTACTATTTAGAAAATATATTCTTACTTTTTAACTCTGCATTGTTGGGAATGGGCTCGTAATAAAGCATCTCACAGTTGTTTTCGGCGTATGTGACCAATACGATTAGATTCTCATCTGAACAAATGAATGCTCTCGTTGTTATAATGAGGAATTTATTTAAATAATTTGGTTTTTCTTGAAGATTTGAATGGGCTGAGAAAGCCTTTCGTGATGGATCTAGACAATCTGGTGAAAAGGGAGGGTTTGCGACTCTTCTCTTCAAGTGGGAAGGACGATGCGATATCATAAATTCCCTCTGGAGAAAAGGAGCCATGAGATGTTGTCATCGTCTCTGCAACGAAAGACCATCCAGCATGCCATCAATTTACATTTTTACTCATTTATCAGACACTCTTATCCAGAGAGACTTACAAGGAGCAATTAGGATGAAGTGCCTTGCTCAAGAGCACATTGACAGATTTTGCCTCGTGAACTCAGGGATTCTGAACCAGCAACCTATCGGTTACTGGCCCAACCTCTTAACCCACTAGGCTACCACCCAGCCCACAGTACAGTATGTCATAGGTAACAACTCAGAGGAGTACAATGTCTTTCCAAATGAATTAGTGGAATGGTAAAGGGATAATGTCTCAGTCTTGACTGAGCAGCAGCCTAAACAGCAGCAGGGCTTACCTGTAAAGTACACAGTAGGGGAAATGTTCTGAGGCTGGTACTCCAGAGACTCTTGAGGACAGAGGTTCTTACTAACTTTCTTGGAACCCTGGTTGGTGGGAAAAGGCACATTAAAACAAACTGAACATTTTTCGATATCTTAAAGTACAGCATATCAATTGCAAAGAAGCAGTGCAATGCCATGACACAAAGAATCATATATCTCATAAAAGGTCAACAGCAGTGTTATTCATGAAAGATGTATGTGTACTATACCTTTGTATTGAAGGTGAGGACCTGCTCTCCAGTACTGCTGATGGTATCCCTTTCCAAATCAAACACGCCTTCTACAATGCCACTGGTGGCCACGCTGGTAGCGGACTCAAAATAACATTTAGCAGTGGCTTTGGTGATCATTTGAAGAATGACCATGCAAGTAGAAGTCTTTGGATCGTTCTGGACTGAAACATCAAAGTTTATGTTTTCATACTCATCTGACCACTGTCTCAGGAAGCACTTCACTGTCTCTTCAGCAAATATCTGGAGAAGCTGAGAGGAGAGCTCCTTGGATATGGCACATTGTTCCTTTCCCCATTTCAGCCTTGAAAGAATGGAGTCTGAAGCACTTTTGGCTGCTTCCAATGTTAAGACCTGTGGAGTGCTGTGGCTGTCCTGAAGGGCTATCACTTTATCCACCAATTCATGACTGAAAATGTGGATGGTCCAAGTGGAAATGATTTTTCTCAATTTCCTAACAGCAGATCGGAGGTCGTCAAGATGTGAAGCACCCTGTCCATTTTCCTGTGTGTTCTCAACACTTTCCACCATAATGTCCACTACCACCCCAGCAGCTTGCCTGACTTTGTCCACAAAGGTTACAGGAAGTAAGTCCTCTGTGTGAAAGAAGTCCTCAATGATTGTGTTTCTAACAATGGGAAAGTCAATCTGAGCAGGAAACTCAGTGGGGATGGGAGTCCCGGGTAAAGCAAAGTGCCATTTCGACTGCCTTAATTTTGAAGTAGGTGTTAGAGAGATGGAAGAGCGTGAAGAAGAGGTATTTCTTGTATTTTGGCTGTCAGCACTCCTACAACGGATCGTGCCAATATCCTCCAGCATGGATCCTGAGAGCTCAGTGGTTTTAGGTAGTAATTTGTGCGGAATGTCCACACAGGCATCGTTTACACCAGGTGTAACACTGCTCTGGTTGACCTCAAGATGGCCGAGACTTGCTCTTTGTGATGCAGGACTGCTTTGATATGTAAAGATTTGGATTGAACCAAGTGTTGTGTCTGATCTTTGAAGATCTTTTCTGAGAAACTCTGTAATCTTACTTTGCAGACTGTAGTAGATGTTACGAGCAACAGACCAGATTCTTTTCTCAGAAACCTGTCCAGTGGTGAGCAGGGAGGTTCCAGATACCATGTCAGATGATTGGGTGGTCTGGGTGAGCTCCTGCTGGTCTTTCACCATGGTTTGTATAATATCAGTAGATGTGGTGGATGTAGATACAGACTGGAGGTACTTATCTGTTGTGCCTTCCTCCACAATGTTAAATGATCTAGAGAGGACCTCACTCACTCCTTTCTCAGCTTTGGTTTGGAACTCATGACTAGAGAGTTTTTGGAGGCTCTTTGTTGAAAGACTGTGGGAAGATGCAATGCCTTTCGAGGCAGCCGTGCTGCAATCTAGACTTACTGGAGAGGTTCGCTCAGGAGAACCTTGGAGACGTTCAAACATGTCTTCACATGGTGTTGGGGACCTTGACAAGGAGATGTCCTTCAGCTGAGACAGAACACCACCTACCAACATGTTGACCTCAAGGGACATATCAGATATTTTCTTTCCTACTGTGGAGAAGCAAGGTGCATTTGATGCCTGATCCTCGCATGAGGTCAAGATTGTTGAAATGACCTCTTTGGTACTATTGGTCAGTAGAGCCTCGTCTGTTTCAGTCCAGAGAAGTTTTGAACTCTCGCTGACACCCCTGTGTAGAGCCACTTCAAGGTTCAAACTGTGCAAGTGAGGCACACTCTTACTAGCTTGCCTCAAGTCCTGGCTTGCCAAACCAAGGTACTCCTTAGTCCCAAGATGTCCAGAGTCCTCTGTGGGTATATGACTAGACATTCTGCTCAGCATGTCTGACCTCCGCTGGTGAATGATGAAGTCCTTTAATGTCTTCTTAATATTGTTATATAAACTAGTGGTAGCAGACCAGATCCTGCTCTGTAGCTTTTGTGCATTTTCCTGGAGGTCAGGTTCTCTCTCCTCTACTTCTGCAGGTTGCGCCAAGCTCTGCAGGTCTTCCACAAATGTTTCAATGATGCCAAAGGCAGCAGAATCCGCACAAATATCCTTTGACCATGTGTACTGGTTTTGAATGGAACAAGACCTGGATGCTACAGAATAAGCAGGCTGTGCACTAGTTAAGCTACTGGTGGACTTTTTAACTAGGAACTCACTCACTGCTTGAGTGGCATTTCTCTTAAATTCCTCACTTGAGAGTTTTCTAATACAATCTAACAGACTGGTCAAAGAAGCTGTGGCCTTACTTCTGCTGTCCTCAATTTGACAGGGGAACTCACATACTATTGGTGACGAGGCCCTGGAATGGGCAATATCCCCAAGCTGAGCCAGAACACCCTCTACACATTTCTCTCTCTCAATAGAGAAGCCTGATCCTTTTTCTCCAACAGTGTACAGGGGGTCCTCCTTTGACATCTCAGTCTTGTACAAGACCAGAAGCTCTGAGATGACTTCTTTGGTGCAAGTTGTCAGAAGGAGCTTGCTTTCTTCTGACTCTTTTTTTGCCCAAAGAAGTTTTGAGCTCTCACTTAGGCCTCTTTGTAAAGTAACTGCACCAGTGGACTCTGGCAACTGAGGCTCACTCTTACTGGGCCTATATTTCATGTTTAAGCAAGGAAGTGGAACTGTCTCCTTAAACTCAGCATTTGTGATGTTATCATCAGATGTGACAATGCTCTTTAAGGCACATCGCTGAAGCTTGCCGAAATAATCTTTCAAGTTGTTTTGGATGCTGTGGTAAATGTGAACAGCAGCAGACCAGGCACTCTTCTGTTGGGGACTCTCTTCAGATTCAGCCAAGGACTTCATATCTGACACGAAAGTCTTAACAACTACTGACGCTGCTGAGCCCACTGGGTGAATTGACTCTGTCTTTACAATGCCAGACAATGTTTGACCTGATACAGCACCTGTTAACTCAGACTGAACGACTGAACTAGGAAAGCTCAAACTACTGACTTTTTTGTCAAGAACTCCACTCACTGCTTGTATTGCTGATGTTTGAAACTCCCGGCTAGAGAGTTTTTGGATGCTCTTAGATGTGAGCGTGCAGGAGGAACCAGATTCACTAATATTGTAGCTGCTCTCGTATTTCCTTATCAGGGCATCAAGATCCTCAATGAAGCCAACATGCGATGCCAAAAACGTGATCTTGTCCTTCAGATCTTCCAGCAAATTGTGTTCGTTCTCGTCAACAAAAGCCACCATTGTGTCAGAGATGGTGGTCATGACTTGCCCTGTTAGACTCTTGCTCTCTTGGTCAACTTTTTCAAGTTTAACAGCCAGCTCTCTCACCATGCTCTCAGTCACCTTGGTCTGTGAGTCTCCCCTTACCGGTGTCACTAGAGAGGTTTGACTTGCGGAGGCACTCTTAACGACCACTGATAAGGCCGACTTGACATCTTTAGCCAACTCTGCCATTACAGCAGGGGTTAGCATCATAGAGCCTGCACTTCCAGATGGAGAATTGGACATGCATGCAAGTTTGGAGAGAGAACCTTGCAGGCTGTCCTGCACACAGGTGACAAGGGTGTCCTCTGAGACACCTAAGAGGACTTGTAGCGTCTCAGAGTTGGTTGTTTTCTTCTGCACATCAGACAGAGAGGTTAGAGTCCTTGGGGAAAAAAACGCAGAAATCATCAAAGTCAAACAAATAATATGTAAGGCTGTGATGCACATTCAGTGTGTCAAATACATCTGCACCATTGAAAACAATGAGGAAAACGCTGCTGTTTCTCTGAGAAAAAACCTTAGTGTGATGTCAGCCTAACTGCTTAATTTCTAAAGCCCAATAAAATGTATTTTGTATAAGTCATTTGTATTGAAACTGGCCTGTAGATATCTATCTATCCTGGCAACATCTATCCTCTACAAAAATCCAAATTGCTATAAACTTCAAATACTGTAACTTCTAATAACTTCAAGGACAATCATAAATACAAGGCAGTTTGAAGAAATGTTAAAGGGAAATTTCTAAATGTTTCAACTTCATATTCATCATCTCCAGCACCACCCCAACATCAGCATATGTGAAAAACGGGCATTTCTATGTTTTGTAGTAAAAAAGAAAGAGGAAGATAAGTGTTTTCTATGACATCATCAACCAATTAGTAGGCAATGCCTACTCATAATTGGTTAAAATCACACGATGCACACTGATGATGTCATTAGAATCTAGAGCTGAGCATTTAACCAACATTTTTGTTATTTTTCGGTTTTTAAACAACTAATTGACCGACGTCGGCTCAATTATTTGAATTCCATATAGTTAATTTTTTTCTTCTTCTGTGAGCTCGATGCTCAGTTTCTGTAGAGATAAATCAGATCAAGCACGAACTATGCAATGTAGTAGGGAGTTGTAGTTTCCAACAGGCCAATATTCTACATAGTTTAGCACAGAAAATATGGCAATTAATTCCCATAATCCATTGCACGCCCACTTGCTTGTCCACTCTGTGTGGAGCAGATACGGAAACCTCATTAACTGAGACGGAGAGACGAGAGAATGCATGAGAGAGATAAAAAGCAGTTGCGTTGCGAGGATCCTCTACCTGGAAATACATGATCTAAGTGATTGACAGTTGGTGTTCAGCGGTCATAAAAGTAGGTCTTATTTACTTAGAAGAACTACTAAAATAGTGATTTTGTCAGACAGGATAAGCAGCAGCTCTATAGATGAGTTGATGACTTGGAATGAAATAATAAAGTCATCAAATAAATATTTTATATGAGAAAGTAAATGATGGTTGATAAGTCATAAACAGTAATGGACAGTCACTACCATCATGGGACTTGTATTCATTGTTTTATTATGTGTTGTTACAGCATTCAACACACATAATCCATAGTGCATTCAATGTCTAAAAAAAGTATTGAAATCCAAAACCGTGATTATTTTTTAAATATTTGAATGGAAACCAAACCAACCTCAAAAAGCACTAATTTCTCAGCACTATTGGAAACAGTTACGTCCCTCTATATTTTTTTTACTACAAAGCATGGAAATGTGTAATTTTCACATATGGTGATGCTGGAGATGAATATGAAGTTGTTAAATTTCCCTTTAAGAACATACCTCATGGCCCCCTTGGGCAGGTAGCTTCCACTGCCCAGACTGCCCTTAGTCAGGTAAATCTCCTTGAACTTAAGTTGTGATTCCTGCACTTCTTCCTCTTCCTGCTCCATACAGTTGGAGGAAGGGTAGGGAGTCGGGATGCGAAAGCTATTGTAAGACTTTCGACTGCCTGGCCTCTTAGGTACACCAGCCTCAGTAAATCTCACGCGGGACTTGGTGTTAACCTTATCGTCTAACAGACTGGTGAGTGACGCTGTGAGAGATCTCTGTGACAATGGAGAAGAGGCAGCATCTTGGATGCCCAGTAGTTCGTAAAGACCTGGGATGATGATCTGCATCAGCTTGTCCGATAAAAACTGGACAATCCTCAGACACAAGCCGGCAAGCTGTTGTTTTGTCAGCTGTATTCCAGAAACAGAAGAAGTGTTTTAAAATGTTGCATAGTGCGTCTTTCAAAAGCTTATGAACAAGGTTAAACATTAGGCAGAGTTTTCATGGTAATCTGATTAAATTGTCAGTAACATGATCTTACCGGGTCAAACATGCCCTCACGAATCCCCCTCCATTGCCTGAAAACAATATTGTTATAAATGTTGTCATATCAGGATGCGTGGCAGAATTGTTTTTATTTAATTATTTGCCTGATCGTGAAGTTATACTTGCTTTGTGTCAGTTGTTTTGGCAAAATTGCAATGTGACAACTTTTCTAGCACTGAACATTTTTTTCCGATTGATCAGTTTCTAATTTGATCCTATTTCCTTGAAGGTGTGATAGTACCAAAGAAAACAGAACATACTTCTCAGTTAGGTTTTGAAGGAAGTCCATAAGTGTCAGATGTTCCACATTGTTGAGCTTTCCCTCTTCTGTGGTTTCCATCACTGAGGTTGCTCTGCTCCTGGTAGAATTGCTCTGCTCCTGGTAGAAATGTAATTATATTGCAAATAATCAAACTTAATATACAACAAATATCATACTGAAATGATTATTAAATGTTAAAGAGTGGAGGAGCATTGGCAACGTTGGGCCAATTAAACAACTGCAACACAACAGAGATGGTTGTGGTACGTCAACATTGCCAATGATAGCATCACTATAACATTTTATTGGATTAATGTTGTAATATGAAATGACAAGGTCAACTTACCATCTCATTGACAGCTTCAGAGGTCAGGTGGTCATCCATCACACAGACAGGCAGGTCTAGAGACTGGGACAAGGCTCTATGGTCATAACCAGGAGAGAATGGAAACATCAGAGCAGTCCCAATGGCAGAATCTAACCACTGTCTTCATGTCAAAGACTCACTCACTCATTTGCTTTGTCAAACCTACCCCTTAGAATGACTTCGATATTAAAAACCCAGGCTTTCCTAAAATGTTTACCTCAGCCAGTCTAGAACCCAGGTGTGTCTACAAAACACATGTACTCCTCCATAAGGTTCATGGGTTCCCTATTGTTTTATCCCAGTACAAGAGGGGCAACTGGATTCAGGATTAAACACAAGCAGTCTTTAAGGTATATCTTATTACAGTTTAGGCCTACCTTATTATTTTCTTCCATCTGGCAATATCATTTTAAGGAATGAAATCTGTTTTGTTGCTAGTATTATTAGTAACTGTAGGAAAATACAGCTGTAAAGTACAAGAATCAGCTACTTTCTGAAGGGCAGCCAAGCTCATAAGCAATTTAGAACCTACAGACAATTATGACAAAATTGGAACGCATGAATGCGTCACAAACGCCTTGTGGTCACATGTTATTTTAGGGCGTGGCTCCGCATTCGTGACCGGTTCTCATATTTCTTTTTCCCGGTATCCGTTAGTGCTGGAATTTGCGATTAATACTTTTCTCATGCCGAAACCGGATTAAATACATACCGGTAGTTAAATGACAAAAAATATGATATTCGCAATGTCATTAAACAACAACAACAAAAACATAAATAGCTACTACAATTTCGAAACATGATTTTGTCATCAGTTCAGTACCATTTGTTTGATTTTGTGGACCCACGACTAGACTTTATCCATGTTAGCTAGTTGCTAGCGATGCTAGTCAGCATAGGCTGCTACGTGATAAACAGTTCGTGTTAGTGAATTAGCTACCTAGCTAGCCAGCCTAACAAGCTGTCAAATCCAGTGGAAACCGATGCAACCCTGCTGCCAAATAAGGGCTAGCTCGATGACCCGTGGTAACAGTGAGGTCCCCATGAGTTTCAAGGCTTTAATAAGTGCTATCGTGCAGAAAAAGCGAATAAAATACTGGTTGATGAGCTAGCTAAATTAGCTAGCAAGACGGATATGACCGTTAACAGCGTGCATGCACAAATGCATGACGACACCTTGTATCTCAGTGAAGCAGGCATGCAGAACGAGATCGCCCCACCAAGCCAGATAGTAGAGGGGTACAACAACGCCGGGACACAGAGGCATAGCTCATACAATTATATTTTGTTCCAGTCAATGACAATACATGTTGAATAATAAATACCTGCGTCAAATATATGGCATCGCATGCTAGTGCAAAGATAGCTTGCATGAATTTTTTTTTAAATCCGGTGACCACTAGATGTCCTCGTATATCCACATTTAGATTAACTGTACTTGATTTTTCATCAGTACTGTGAATGACAAGCCCACTGAATCTAGTTTAATAATCTTTATACTCAGCAGGTAGAGGCCTAGGTACTTCAAATCAGTGCTTAATTTGAGCAGGATCATGCCAGAACAGGATCCGGCACCGTTCCGTTCTGGACTGTTTTGTTCCGGAACCTACTTGGCCGAATCCGGTACCTCTCGTGCCATGAAAAATAATTTTCACTTTTTGCTATGTAACAATTATAATAAAAGCGATCAAAGTTCATTCGAGTTGCCTCTTCGTCAATTATCCTGCCCACTCATCTCTCCCGAGTTGCACTTCATCATTTGTTTCCTTATAGAATCATAGCTGCATGAAGGGTTCTGGAGGAATTTTCTAAAGTTACGGAATTACTGCTGTCTGTTCAGAAATAAATTAAATCATTCAGAATAGCCTAATACGTCATGAGAAGCCCTATAATTTAGCTACAGAGGACCAATAGCTTATTTTTTAAATAGCCTAGCTGCGGATTGTAGCCCAATAACAAAGAATAGCCTACAGTCGGGAACGCGAGGCAAATCTGTCAGTGAAAAAA
Organism: Oncorhynchus clarkii lewisi; assembly: GCF_045791955.1. NCBI lineage: Eukaryota > Metazoa > Chordata > Actinopteri > Salmoniformes > Salmonidae > Oncorhynchus > Oncorhynchus clarkii. The sequence continues at coordinate 9,070,561 of NC_092147.1, forward strand.
CAGCACGCAGACAAAACAGGCCTTTTGCAATATTTCAAATACAATCGAGGGAAAACACAGGTTGAAAAGCAATGACTCTTGCTGAAAAGATAAGACTATGCTGTAGACTACCAAAATATTTGATCAACTCCCAAACATTGTTTTACAAAACAGAGAGAGGGAGAGATAGGCTTTTGACACGAGCGCATCGACAATCTCCAGCGAGTGAGCTGCGCATCATTGGGTGAGTCAGTGAAACTGGAAAGCATTTTTAGGACTAATTTCCTCCTCATATTGTAGCCTACTATATGTTTCTCCACAAACCTAGGCCTATAGGCTATTGATGGATTCAAGACAAGGTCGTTTTTATTGATCTCAGATACTAAGTTTGTCAGTGTCAAAGTAGCCTGCCATTTCGATCATTTGTGCGGATTAAAAAAAGATAATGCCAAAGTCTCCAGTCATGTAAAAGGATGTAGAATTGCACGAAATGCGGTTTTAAAAAGGCCAACACTTTCCCGGACCCTAGGCTACTAAAAATGTTCCCCATGTGTTCACCTACTGTAAATGGCTCTACTCTACTGCTCTACCCAAATGTGATGATATGCGTTCAATGCTCTATTATAATAGGTGATCTTTTTTCTCATGAGTTCTGGTACCACAGAGCCCCCCCTCTGGCACCTCCCAATTTACAAATTAAGCTCTGCTTCAAATTTTTATTTTACAAGGCAAGTCAGTTAAAAACAAATTCTTATTTTCATTAAAGGCCTAGGAACAGTGGGTTAACTGCCTGTTCAGGAGCAGAATGACAGATTTGTACCTTGTCAGTTCAGGGATTTGAACTTGCAACCTTTCGGTTACCAGTCCAACACTCTAACCACTAGGCTACTTGTCTTCATGAAGGGTTTCATGTGAGCCTGTTTGCATCCCTCCCAGCTGCCCACTGCATTGAGGCTAGGTAACACAGTCACCACAGATAAATCCATGATAACCAAAAACAAGCATTTCTCAACGGCTGGCCATGCCTTCCTCCTGGCTACTCCAACCTCGGCCAACAGCTCCATGGGAAAGGAAGATGATTCTAAGAAGCAATTTGTTCATTTGGCTGGTGTCAAGTAAAGTATGTGACTAGTACTTACAATAGGAGACATGGTTATGTGATGGGGTGATAGTACTTACAGTAGGAGACATGTGATGGGGCGATAGT